>NC_142929.1:122679950-122739950 GCF_046866305.1 Octopus bimaculoides | reverse complement strand
ATGCTAGTATTGGTTCGACAATTTCACTGGGGACTGGCAAACCAGATGGCTACACCAGACACCAATCTGATCTGGCAGAGTTTCTACAGCAGGATGCCCTTGCTAACACCAACCACTCCGAGAGTGTAGTGGGTGCTTTTTAATGTGCCACCTGCACAGGAGTCAGTCCAATGTTTTGTTCACATGCCACCAGCACGAGTGCTGGATATATATATATATATATATAATATAAATAATATATAAATATATGCATATATCCTTACATATATGTACATACCTACATCTATATGTATACATATATACATATATAGATATATATGTGCACATATAGATATACATATGCATATATAGATATATATATATGGGAGAATATACGAAAAAACAACAGACGAGGACAGGTGGTGTAAATAACAAAAGGATTTACATATATATATACATATATACATATATATATACAGACCGTAACAGCAGACAAAATACCGCTAAGCATTTTGATTGGCATGCTAACAATTCTGCCAGCTCGCCACCTTTTAGTTCATGCAATTTAAAAAGCCGTATTACACATACATATATATACACATACATATATACATACATACACATACATATACACACTCACACACAGATTCATATATTATATATACATACATATATGTATATATATATATATATATATATATATATATATATATATATATATATACATACATACATACATACATACATACATATACATTTATACCTATACCTACATACATGTGTGTGTGTGTTTACACACACATACATCCATGTACTGAAGAACTGGTATTTCAAATGAGATGGCATAACAGTTAAGCAATGCTCAGAGTTCCATGTAATTCCAAATTCCAATGAGGTATTAAACATAATTTGTCCTCAGATTTTCTTTTTGTATTATATACATTCGAATAATTTACAGAGTTTCTTTCTAAACCAGAGTAAAACAAGAGATTTTGTTTGTCTTTTCATTATACTATCAAATTATACACACACAAACACAAGAGTTATATATACAAACACACACACACACACACACACACAGACATGTCTGCATGTTTATTACAACATTGAATGATTTGAAAATTGGGTATTATGAAAAAAAATAGGTTACATTAACTGTTGACGAAAATCTAGGTTAACTCTCTACAGTCACTCACTTCCTTGCCAAACACTCAGTCACTCACTCCTTCACAGGTCACTCACTCACTCACCTGTCACTTACTCTCTCTCCCACCCAGTCGTTACCTCACTCCTTACTCAGTCGCGCAAATATTTTCACTGCCTAGTTTAAAGCAGAAAGTCTGGTTACAATGGTTTTTGATTTCATTTGAGGACATTAACCTCATCTCATAATTCGAGTGATCACTTCTAGATACCACTAAGGGGAGGTTGCATGAAAGGAATGCGCAGCATGTTGTTTCTGGCTGAGGTGCATGCATCTGTGAAGGCATATATGGCTTAGTGGTTAGGGTAGTCGGCTTACAATCGTAAAGTTGTGAGTTTAATTCCTGATATCCTTGAGCAAGACACTTTATTTCACATTGTTCCAGTCAACTCAGCTAGCAAAAATGAGTTGTACCTGTATTTCAAAAGGCCAGCCATGTCACACTGTGTCATGCTGAATCTCCATGAGAACTATGTTAAGGGTACATATGTCTGTGGAGTGCTCAGCCATTTGCACATTAATTTCACAACCAGGTTGTTCTGTTGGTCAGATGAATAGGAACGCTTGTTGCTGTAACTGACAAAGTGCCAGTATGTGTCTTAAGAGCTGCATGTGTCTAAGTAGGCAAAGTGTTGTGTGCCAGAGTGCATGTATAAGCGAGTGGGGTGTAGTGTGTATAAGTATTATGAGTATAACTGAAATATAGTGTATTTGAGTGGTTGTAATTCAATAGTGTTTGAGTGTATAGGCTAGTGAATAGTGATGGGTTATATATGATGTTAGATGGGATTTGAAATATAAATGTGTGTGTGAGAGAATCATTTATAGTATACTCTTACTCTTTGCTACTGTACTTGTTTCAGTCATTTGACTGTGGTCATGCTGGAGCACCGCCTTTAGTCGAAGAAATCGACCCCATATATATATATATATATATATATACGACGGGCTTCTTTCAGTTTCTGTCTACCAAATCCAATCACAAGGCCTTGACCAGCCCGAGGCTATAGTAGAAGACACTTGCCCAAGGTGCCACGCAGTAGGATTGAACCCAGAACCATGTGATTGGTAAGCAAGCTATTTACCAAACAGTCACTCCTGTGCCTACACTCTTTTATTCTTTTACTTGTTTCAGTCATTTGACTGCAGCCATGCTGGAGCACTGCCTTGAACAAATCAACCCCAGGACTTATTCTTTCTAAGCCTAGTACTTATTCTATCGGTCTCTTTTTGCCGAAGCACTCAGTTGTGGGGGCATAATCACACCAACATCGGTTGTCAAACAATGATGGAGCTGGGGGGCAAACACAGACACAAAATATATATACATACTCTTTAGTATTTCAAGATATTTTTATGTTATTTTGTAATATGTAAATATGTAATATATCTGTTAAAATGAGGATGTCAGTTATTTCCATTTTTGCGTAATTTAGACGACAGTTTATTCACTGCACCCAGTGTGTGTGTGTGTGTGCGCGCGCCTTTGCGCCTGAGGTATGTGTGTCCCCCCACCACTGCCTGACAACCACTGTTGGTTTATTTACATCCCCATTACTTAGTATTTTGGCTAAAGAGACCAACACAATACCAAACTTCAAAGGACAATAAGTACTAGGGTTGATTCATTTGACTAAACCTTTCAAGGTGGTGACCAAGAATGGTCAGAGTCCAGTGACAGACACAAGTAAAAGAGTAAAAGATAAAAGAAAGACATACGTTATTTAATTGTATTGGTCCTTAGAGGAAAAGCAAATACAACAACTGTACCAATGAGATCTGAACCTAGGCCATAGCTGAGTAAACTTAAATGTTGTATCACATTGAGTACCACTTTACCATTTCTGCCAACTCACCATGATACCAAGCTAGAAATCAATATTTGTAGTTTTATAGTTGAAGTAGAGACACTGTAATAGACATATTGACTGTCGGACAATGGTACATACACGAAGCATATGCACAAACAGTACATAGTGTATACACATATACACGCAATATATACATTATGTATAACCACAATGCACACACAACACCGCATCTACTACATAACCAACACACACACACACACACACACAAATCATTGCATGCACACAAACATAATTTACACAACACACTCATTATGCATACACAATATACGGAGTACATAACTACACATACACATCATGCATAAACACACAAATTATACACATTACACAAAATACACACCACATATACAGATCACATATAACATATCTATCACAAAGAGAGACACAAACATATACACACATACTTAACAGATACACATATATATACACGCAACATGAAAGTCACCATATGTTACAGCAAAGAAAATTTTTTTCATAAAAACTCAAACACTTTCCTTCTTAGACATCATCATCATCATCGTCATCATTATCATTTATCAGCGTCATCTCTCACCACCATGATACTCATCATCATCATCATCATCATCATCATCATTATCACCACCACCACCATACTTCAAATAGACTGATACGGATGAAGATGAATTATGAAAATAGTAGATTGTGAAGGTGATGATGTTGATGATAGTGATGATTATAACGATAGTGTTGATGGTGGTGAAGTTGATGACAATGATGATGATGATGATGGTGATAAAGGATACAATCTTGTTATGTGTTTCTTTAATTGTTCAATTTCAATTTTATATTTCAAGTTTCTTACTATTTAAAAACTGATGAACAGGAAGATGATCATGACGTTGATAAAACACAGATCTTATTTTGGAGCTGTTCACATGATGATTATGATAACAAAACACACACACACACACAAATATATCCATATATCTGAACATATTTTATTGTAGCAAAATATTAGAGGTATGACAGATTACTAATTGTAGATATTTTATTCAACACTCAGTTACTTCTGTTACTACATTGCATTAATAATTATGATGATGATGATGATTTTATAAGGCCATCAATTTTGCTGAGAGGAGGTTAGCTTATTCTGTTGATCCTAGTACATTATTTTATCAAGCCTGGAGAGATGAAATGCAAATTTGATCTCAGCAGACTTTAAATTAAGAACATAGAAAGCCAGAAGAAATACTTCAAAACATTTGTCCCATGTTCTAATAATTCAATCAATTCACCACCTGAAATAATAAGTGTTTCTTGCAGAGGCACAAGGCTTGAAACTTAGTGGTACATGACTAATACTTTATTTTATCAACCCTGGGCTTATGAAAGGCAAAGTTGGCCTCCAGCATTCATGCATGTTGTGTACAACCCACACTAAATATACTCCAAACAATCACTAATAGAACAATAAAACCCACGCAGCACCTCCTGTACACGAGTATCATCCAATGAAATAACAAACACACAGCCTTGCATAATCAACACTAAATAACATAATACATTTCATGCAACAACAACAATTCATATATACAATTGCCACATAATATTACACAAATCACACAGCACTTACATGTGATAATCACCATCTGAGACTATAGCAAATGTCAAAAGGTTGCAAATTGTAGGCCAGATGTGCTTAATTTACTTCCCTTGAGGCCAATAAGGAAATCATTTTCATCATCAGCAGCAGTGGCAGCAGTGTCATTATCGTTATCACCAACACAACCCCTTTTATAAAACAGTGGAGTTGATCCTGCAGGACCAGTTGATTTTCAGACTGAATAAATTATTTGCATTTAATTTTTTTAAGATGTCTCATAGTCAGGCACCAGTTTCAGATGTTGGGAACTGTTAGCCAAGTCCATTGTTGTAAGTATTGAAACTAGAATCACTAGTATGATGTTAAACCAAGACTCATACTTCCTTTTACCCATTCTTCCAGCTGGTTTCAGAGAACTAGAAAAAAAATCCATCACTGCAGCCCTTCTCCTTCATAAAGAAAAATTATAAGTTCAGATACTGTTAGAGATGTCTTAGACTTTCACCTCCCATTCATATAGAAAACAGCATTACTGAGGTTGATTCACTAAATTCAATGAGGCTGAAGCAGTCAATGGCAGTGAATTGAGCCAGTAGTACTGGGATTGATACATTCAACTGTATCAGCCATCATCTATAAAAACTTACCTATTTAGTCAAAAGAAATTTCTTAAGAAAACCTACAAAAGTATGTAAACAGTAGACTGTATGACATTTCTACAGAAACGGTTCCTTGGAAGTGGAAAGCCAACAACTTTTGACAGCTACAGTGTTTTGAGAAGCCTGAAAATATAGCATTGCAGTGCCAAGTCTTTTGTTTTTATGGGACATTCAAGAATTCAATGATATCGAAGAACTAGTTTGAACTAGTTAAGGAACAATTTACTCTAAATAGCAGCTATGCTGTGAAAGTGATAATTAACTGACAACCAGCCATAGTTACTACAGAAATAAGCTTTTGTTGGAAAGAACAACCATCCTATATTTTTCAGCAAAGTAGAGTTGAGTGAGGTGGAAGGGAACATTAATAAATGGAATCAAATTATTGTCCCAAAATAACAGAATCAACATCAGAACTAGGAAATCAAAAATACTATTATTAGATTATATCAAAAATTTCTAGAATTTAAATTATTCTTTGTCTTTTTTTTTAAGAAAGTGGTGGTGGTGGATAGGGCTGAACAAGTGGTGATGGTTGTAGTGGTAATGCTGTGGTAGAATGGAGGGGAAGGGAGAAGCAGTGAGGAGAGGAAGTAAAAGTTCTGTAGATCAAACAAAATGGAAAGGTGATAAAAGTTGACTGTTCTTAACAATTTCAGGAAAATTAAACAGAACATTACACACACACACACACACACTGATACATATATGATGTAATATATATATATATGAACAGAGAGAGAAAGAAGAGAGAAATAAATGCATATATATAAATAAATATATGTGCAGGAGTGGCTGTGTGGTAAGTAGCTTGCTTACTAACCACATGCTTCCGGGTTCAGTCCCACTGCGTGGCACCTTGGGCAAGTGTCTTCTACTATAGCCTCGGGCCGACCAAAGCCTTGTGAGTGCATTTGGTAGACGGAAACTGAAAGAAGCCCGTCGTATATATATATATATATATATATGTATGTGTGTGTATATGTTTGTGTCTGTGTTTGTCCCCCCAACATCGCTTGACAACCGATGCTGGTATGTTTACATCCCCGTAACTTAGCGGTTCGGCAAAAGAAATCGATAGAATAAGTACTAAGCTTCCAAAGAATAAGTCCTGGGGGTGATTTGCTCGACTAAAAAAGGCGGTGCTCCAGCATAGCCACAGTCAAATGACTGAAACAAGTAAAAGAGTAAAAGAGTAAAGAGTATGTAAGTGTAGTTCTGTGGTCAAGAAGTTTGCTTCCCAACTACATGGTTTCAAATTCGGTCCCACTGAGTCACATCTCAGGCAAGTGTCTCCTGTTATAGCTCCAGGTCAACTAAAGCCTTCTGAGTGGATTTGGTAGATGAAAACTGAAAGAAGCTCATAGTGTGTGTGTGTGTATATATATATATATATCATCATCATCATTTAACATCAGTTGTCCATGCTGGCATGGGTTGGACGGTTTGACCAGAGTTGGCAAGCTGCACCAAACTCCAATCTGATTTGGCATGGTTTCTATAGCAGATTGCCCTTCCTAATGCCAACCACCTTACAGAGTGTGTTGGGTGCTTCTACACGCCACTGGCACAGGACTCTTGCAGGTCAATCCTCACCACCAGGGAAACCAGTCTTAACACTCCTGCTGTAGAGTACGGAAGACCCATACCTCAAGAATTCATATATATATATACACACACATTCACACGACCTACCACACACACATGAAGGGCTTCTTTCAGTTTCTGCTAAAAATTTCCACTCACAAGGTTTTTGGTCAGCCCACGACTACAGGAAAAACACTTGCCCAAAGTGCTACACAAAGTGACTGAAACTAAAACCATATGACTGAGAAGCAACCTTCTTAACTACACCATTATGCCTGCACCTATACAAATTTGTATATCTTTTACCCTTTACTTGTTTCAGTTATTAGACTGTGATCATGTTGGGGCAATGCCTTGAAGAATTTTTAGTCAAATAAATTGACAGACCCCAGTACTTGCTTTTTTTTTAATGTCTGGTACTCATTCTATTGATTTCTTTTGCCAAACTGCTAAGTTGGTATGTAAACACATGTATATCTATGAATTCTTTCCTTTTAATATCTATCTTTTCTATGCTCAAAAGAGTCAAATGAAACTTCTTTGGGGTAGAATTTTCTATGGCTGGGTGTTTATCTTTTTGCCAATCCTCACCAATATCCACTGCTAGGTAATTTTTTCTCCAATCTATCAATGAACAACCAGAGTTTTCAGAGAGATGATGATAATATGTAATAAACACAGGCATAGTTAAGAAGTTCACAAATGCATGGTACTTTGAGCAACTATCTCCCAAACAACTGTGAACATATTTGGTGAACAGAAACTACCACTTAGCCACACATCTTCATGAAAGGTGGACATTAAAATGATGATAATGATATATTTATCAACCTATCAATATATGTGTATGTGTGTGCATGTGCATTTATATATGTGTGTGTGTTTGTCTTTAATGAAACATGAATAAAGGAAAAGCTGTGCCTCATATATGTATGAACATAAAATTGCACTCTCTCTCTCTCTCTCTCTCTCTCTCTCTCTCTCTATATATATATATATATATATATATATATATATATATATATATATATATATATATATATATATATATATATATATATATATATAGTGTATTAAGTTTACCATTGGTTCCATAAATAAACTTTCAAGCTAATCCCATGACAGAATGGTGTTCATCTCCATTACTGTTCCTCCATGTGGTCAGCTTGAAAAATTGTCAGGGTATTATGATATTTTTCTTGACATGAAACCAATGGCAGCCTTAATATACAAATAAAGAAATTTTATCCACCAATGCGGTGTTGAGGACTGATTCTCATTGTTCAACATTTACGCATGCATGCATACATACATACATACATACAAACAAACAAACAAACAAACAAGAAAAGTTTGGTTTTCTGCTGTTTAATTTAATGTGTCAATGTAGCCAGGCATTGACTGCTCAGAACAAATAGCTTTTGTATAATTGTTACCAGATTTGACTGGTCTAAATGCTAAAATAGTTAAATGCTAAAGAAAAAGGGTCAAATGAAACATGTTGTATACAATTCTACATTAAAACTATAGAAAAGATAAATTTTACTTAAATTTAACAATCTTAAATCTGTTTCTATAGGAAAAAAAGGACAATAGAAGCATTTAATCATTTCAAAAGTATAGTAATGGCCACAGATAAGTGGTAAAATAAACCAGTATATGTTGGAGATGGTGGGTAGATGTATGGTGTTTGTTAGAAGCATGATGTATATGCATGTATGTGTGTGTAAGTGCATGTATGTGTATATGTATGCAGCTGGGTGTCTGAGAGATTGTGATGTATGTATATGTGTGTATGCATGCATGAGAGTATATATGTGCATGTGTGAGTGTTATAAATCATTGTTAATAATCCTGGTGTAGATTAATGCTCTTCTGTATTGGGAATCTGTTGGGACAAAAAACAAATTGTACAAACACAAAGAAACAAATGAAAGCCGTTGTTATGTTTTGAATATTAAAAGGAAATAAATGATGTAATTATTGTCAGATTAAGCAAACACAGAAATATCTAACAGTATTTGGAGCCATGTTGACAGGAGATACACAATTAGAGTGAATAAACAAGAGACATATTACTTCAAATTGTTTCATTGTGCCAGAAACATGGCTTGCTGGAACCACCGTTATAATAGTTTTATAGCTGTTAACTCTATGGGGGAGAGGGACAAACGTTTGTTGTGATCATCATCATTTTTTTAATCATTCTTTTACTTCTTACTTGTTTCAGTTATTGAACTTGGGAACTGCCTTGAAGGGTTTAGTTGGACAAATTGAACCCAGTATTTATTTTTAGGTCTAATACTTACACTATTCGTCTATTCTGCTGAACTGCTAAGATACAAAGATACAAGCAAACCAACACCAGCTGGCAGGTAGGTAAGTGGACAGACACACACACACACACACACACACACACACACACACACACACACACACACACACACACACACACACACACACACACACACACACACACACACAAAGCGCTTCCACAGTTTCCATCTATCAAATTCACTCACAAGGCATTGGTTGGCCCAGGGCTATAGTAGAAGATACTTGCCTAAGGTGTCATGCAGTGGGACTGAGTCCAAAACCACACGGTTGCAAAGTAGCCTTCTTTATCACACAACCATTATCATTACAAAAACTCTAGGCATATTGGTCAGTCATGGCTAAAATGCCATTTATTATAGGTCTACTTCATTAGAGCTGATCTGGAACTAAATGAAAGCAACAATATGTGTGTGTGTGTGTATATATATATAAGGGGGTACCCAAAAATAACTGGAAATGTTCTCTGTGAGACAAGCTCATTGTAGTTCAGGCTTCCACTGCTAGAAGCTACTTGATGGGTCCCTCAGGCAGCAATCTGCTGACCAGCAGCAACAACTAAAATCATACTGCCACGGTTTTGCAATGCTTCTCCCATGTTTGTCAATTTTTGTGATCGCTAAAATGAAAGCACAGTGTGTTCCCATGAAATTCTGTTTTTTGCTGGGAGGGAAATGGCAGCCAAAATAGTTTTGCTGCCATGAGCAAAACAAAAGTTTACAAGTGGTTTCCACACTTTAGGAATGGTCATTTGTCGCTTGAAGACCAACCTTGTTCAGGACAACCATTGACCTGGACGAAGGAAAACATCATGAAAATTCATGAACTGAATTTGGAGGGCTGTTGTTGAACAATTGATGAACTTGCTGATATGACTGGTGTGTCCTGGAGCTCCTGCCAACGAATTTTGAATGAGGGATTGCAAACGAAAAGAGTTGCAGCAAAATTTGTGCCTCACTTGCTTACAGAAGATAAGCTCAAAAGCAATCACAACTGAATGCGTGTTGTGAACTGAAAGAACAGTTGGAAGTCGATCCAGAGCTCTTTTCGAAGGTCATCTCTGGTGACAAAAGCTGGTGCTATGGAATTTGCAGATGTGGAAAAGGTGAAGAAAAAAATGATGGGGATGTTAAAAGGCATCACTTCACACAAGTTCCAGCACTGCTTCGAATAGTGGAAAACGCACCTGGACTGAAGCATTGCTTCGAATAGGGAATACTCTGAAGGCGATACAAGTATAAACATGTAAAACTAAGTGAATAAAATAATATTGCAAAATTCCCGTTTCTATAGGGCACCCCCTTGTATGTATGTATGTGTATGTACATATATATATATATATATATATATATATATATATATATATATATATATATATATATACACATTAAGAAGCTCACCTTTTAGCCTTTAATGCTGAAATGACTTTTAAATCACCCTGTGTTGCATGTGTGTGTGTGTGTGTATGTGTAAGAAAGAAAGACTATATTTGACGAGAGTGCTTTTTGACAGAAATACATTCAAACATGACACTATCAAAAAAACAGAAATAGCATTTCTATAAAAGAAAAACTTCTGCCAAGAATTTACAGCCAAAAGTAAAGAACTACAATAAAGGCATGAGAGTAACATTTAGAAACCTATTTGAATGGTAACACGGAACTAAGATTGTTACGCTAAACAGCTTCATTAATTATGTAATATAACAGAGATAAATGCATCTTTTAAAATATGACATTAATGAAGTTGCAGTTAGCAATGAAAGGACTTTGACAAACAAACAACCAATTCATTGTTTAATTAACACATTAAACAATTGATCAACTAATTAGTTGGTTAGATATTTAACTAACTGACTAACAAAGAAGTGATAATGAACCAGTGCATGTGTCACAACTCATTTTATACAGCTGAGTGAACTGAAGCAACATGAAATAAAAGTGTCTTATTCAATAACACAACACACAACCTGATCTGGGAATTGAACTCACTACTTCATGATTGTGAGCCTGATGCTCTAACCATTGAGCCATGTGCCCTTAGTAAAAGAATAGATATATTTAAAAATCTTAAATTTGTTCGATATTATCACATTGTGATCACATACTTTGAGTATTTGATTTGTGCTTGTGCTCCACTTAGGCATATGTTTGATATTGTTAAACAAACATTTGCAAGGGGAACTTCACATATGATATAGACAGTAACACGAAAAGAAGAACATCATTAAAATTTAAGATTCACATCCTTCCCTTCCCTAGTATGCATCCGTTTATGTCTGGCATGTGACACATGATGCAAAGATCAGATTAAACAATTAGGAGAGACTGGGGTAAGGTCTGTAAAAACTTAAAATAAATCTTTTGGACCGGTTGTTTAGAAACAACACAGCTTTATCCTCAAAGAGGTTACATTTTTCCTCTTTATTCTAAACAGGAGAGGGTCCACCATATATATATATATATATATATATATATATATACATACACACACATACATATGAATGAGAACAAGAAGAAAATGGAGAAATTGAGATGCAGACATCAGTTTATTTAAAGATATTCAAATGCACTAGAATTTCATTATATGGATTTGAATATCTTTAAATAAACTGATGTCTGCATGTCAATTTCTCCATTTTCTTCTTTTTCTCATTCATAAATATTTGTATCTATAATTAAATCATTTCATGATGGGATGGAGGCTTGGATCAATGTTGGTGGTGGCATGGCGGGACCCATTCCTGTAGAGAATGGTGTCAAGCAGGGTGACATCCTTGCCCCAACTCTCTTGTCTTTGTACTTTGCTGCTGCTTTTACTCATGCTTTTGCTAAGGTTAGCTCTCTGGGAATATATGTCAGATATCGATCTTCTGGCCGCTTCTTTAATCTTCACCGATTTGCTGCCAATTCAAAGGTTCTCCAGTCTATTATTTGTGACTCCTTTATGTAGATGACTGTGACTTAGTCACTCATACAGTGGATGGCATGCAAATACTCATGAATTGCATTTCTGCTTCTTGCAAGGCATTTGGACTCCGCATTAGCCTGGACAAGACTGTTGTAATGTTCCAGCCTGCACCAGGAAATCCATATATGGAACATACATACATATACAGCATTAGGAAGGGCATCCAGCTGTAGAAACTCTGCCAGATCAGATTGGAGCCTGGTGCAGCCTTCTGGCTTGCCAATCCTCAGTCAAATCGTCCAACCCATGCTAGCATGGAAAGTGGACGTTAAACGATGATGATGATGATATATATATATATATATACATATGTACATATATATATGTATGTATCTCTTGAGATCTACATCTCAGTTTTTAACTACTAAATCAATTTTCACTCACAAATCTTCAGTCAAACTAAGGCTATGGCAAGAGGGTTTTTGCTCAAAGGGTGACATAGTAGGAGTGAACCAGAAATCATGAGATTCCAATAAGAACATTTTAAACATATGCCATGTTGGCATTCAATATTTTGTAACAAGTCCGTATATGTGTGTGTGTGTGTGTGTGTGTGTGTGCACATGTTTGTATATGTATTAGAGAATAAGCATATGGTGTAAATGGGTTGAAAGTATCTTCATAACACACACACACACACACATACACACAAATGAATATTCTTTTACATAACTCATGTTTACTTTTGTTGGCTGTCATTAAGCTGTTCAGATTTAGAAAATCTACAACAACAACAACAACACCAAGGCAGAGAGGTTCAAAGACTTCAGCATTAGATACTTGAAAGCTGAGAATCAAACAGTGTCACTAAGTGCACAATTTCTTGAAAACTTGGTGTAACCTAACAAGAAAATCTCAGAATTAAAATCACTATCTGTGAACCAAATAAATAGTGAAACGAATACTAAAATATCCAGCCAAATAAATCAATAAAATTTAAGCCTGAGAACTGTTTTTTTTTTTTTTACTATGAGATATTTTATTGGAATAAATAAATTAGTTGAGATAATCATAGCAAAATATACACCCAAGTTATCGATAGTGATAAATTCAGGGAACAGAAGGCAATGACATTAATTAATTGAATAATATGGTAGCAAAATCAATGCATATCTCACACTCTATAATAAGGCCTGCAGAATTATAACTGAGATCCAATAATTGAAAAATAATTTATTCAGATGGAATTTGACACACGTTTTTTGTCTTTTTTGATTATTTCCCTTTGTGGAATTTTTCATTTTCTTTTAGAACATGTCAACATAAAGAGCAAAAAATAGATTGTTATCATCACTACCATCAATGTTGTATTGTTTGTTTTCCTATGGAAGCATAGGCTAGATGGGTCTTCCATAAAACACATGCTAGATTTGGCTGGACAAGTCTTCCATACAATATATACAAACTTGGGTTAGATGGGCTTCCATACAATACATACTAGCTTGGGTTAGATGGGGCTTCCATACAATACATACTAGCTTGGGTTAGATGGGGCTTCCATACAATACATACTAGCTTGGGTTAGATGGGGCTTCCATACAAGACAACACCAACTAATTTGATCTTCAGTCATCTTTTCTGTGAGACTCAGTATCCTATAATATCATCTCACTATCTCTTCCTATACCTTTTCTTTCTTGGATTTTCTCTATCAACAGCACCCAGTATCATCCTTCACACACAATACATTTACATCACATGTCCATACCTGCCAGTCACCAACATAATTCAACTGATACCTTTAATACTCATCACTCTCTTGCCTCACTTCTACTCCATCTTTCATCTGAGCTAACTTCACACATCCAACAGACTGTGCTCATTTCCATTTTATCCCATCTTCCACAGATTTCATACATTCACTACCTACATTTCACTACCATGTAGTACCACACAGACACACACACACACACCTAGTGGCTAGAATGTTGCATTCATGATTACAAGATCATGATTTCAATTCCTAGACCGGGTGGTGTATTGTGTCCTTGAGCAAGACACTTCATCTCACATTGCTCTATGATCACTGACATCAAATGCATGGCACACTGTGCACGTCTTCAGGCAATGTTGATTTGATGGAGAGAGTGACCTAATGTGCAGCACATAGATTTGATCACTCTAAACAAACCATTTGTGAAGGTGGTTTGGCAAAAGCTGAACACTCATACGCTGTCTTCAATGGGAGAGTCCATCATTGCAAGAATTCTTTTCAAAGAGGATGCGGACGCAGTTTAAGGGAGACTTGACAGCTGTTTCTAGGTCAAGTGACCATATAAAGGCTCCCTTGTTAGCACGTCCAGAAAACCTGCCGTGTGTGTGTGTGTGTATGTGTGTGTGTGTCCATTCTTTTATTCTTTTATTTGTTTCAGTCATTTGACAGCAGCCATCCTGGAGCACCACCTTTAGTCAAACAAATCAACCCTAGGACTTATTCTTTGTAAGCCTAGTACTTATTCTAACAGCCTCTTTTGCTGAACTGCTAAGTTATGGGGATGTAAACACACCAACATTGGTTGTTAAGTGATGATGGGGGGACAAACACAAACACACACATACATACATACATACATACATACATACATACATATACATATATATAGAACAAATTCTTTCAGTTTCTGTCTACCAAATCGACTCACAAGGCTTTGGTCAGCCTGAGGCTATAGGAGACACTTGCCAAGGTACCATGCAGTGGGGCTGAAGCCAGAACCATGTGGTTGGTAAGCAAGCTACTTACCACACAGCCACTCAGTTTTTGCTTGATACAACGTTAGTAATGCTGTCAAAAATCTAACTTAACCACTTGACAAATACAAACTGATAAAGTAAAATCAAAACTGAAACAAATACTAGGGTACTTGGACGATATCAACACAAACACTTAGAGGTAGTTTCCCAGCATGATTGCAGTCCAACGATAATGATTAATGAAAGAATAAAAGGAAAGCATTAGAAATGTCAAGTCACCAAATTCTTGCGGTACTTGTGGTGCTACATTTCCTGGCAACAATGTCTGCTAATTGATAGCGATCCTTCCTTTATAACAACATTTAAACATTGTAAAGTAAAAAAAAAAACAGGTTAATTCTTTTTCTCTTTCCTCCTCCACCACCACAACCATCATCATCATCATCATCATCATTATAGTCACCACTACCGCTTGAAGAATATTAGGAAGCCAATGCAAGTGAGAGGTGTCAACTATTTCAGCCAGCCAATAAGATGACATCTTTATTTTATGTATTTCTTTCTATTATTATTATTATTGTAATTTTTATTTTGTTGCTTGCATAATTATTATTGTTGCTTTTGTCAGCCTTAGACAGAACAAAATAACTATACATAATCAAGCACATACACACACAATCAAACATACATTCATTCACACATGTGCATCCATACAGTGATCCACACACACACACACACGTACATCCACACATACACGTACATCCACACACACACACACGTCATCCATAGTCATGCACACATACACACACATACAATTATTCATTCGCAACATCCATTCCTCTGAATTATGGAAGATTAAAAGATGCTTTTATCTTGATTTTTTGTTTTCTTTGCAAAATTTCTAAAACAATGAGTTTTCTAACAGGATAAAAAAGAATATACCATAATAACAACAACTACAACAGCAACATCAACTATGACAACAACTACAATAATAATTACAATATTGTTCTAGTACAAAGTTAATCTCCTTCAAATAAACCAAGGTTTTCTTAATTCCTCTATAAATCCCATTTTATTGTTACTGCAGGCAAAAACCTTTCAGTTTATTAAGCATCATCATCAGCATTATTAATATTATTGATATTATCATCATCATCATCGTTATTATTATTATTATTATTATTATTATTGCTGTTGTTGTTGTTGTTGTTGTTGGGGGAGGAGTGAGGCAAGAGAGCGAGAGAAGGTTGAGAGAGTGCAGCACATTTTCGGAGCTTTTGTAATAGAGAAATAATTAAAGGTTGTTTTTGAAGTGAAATGATAATAATAATAATGATGATGAGGAGGAGGAGGAGAAGGAGGAGGGAGTAACAGAATGAAAGAAAGAAAGACTGAGTAGTGAAGAAGAAAAAGAAGGAAAGAAAATACAAAAATGGGAAAGAAAGATAAAAGACAAAAGAAGGACATTGAAAAGGGAGAAAGAATTGGAGAGAGAGAGAGAGAAAGAGAGAGAGAGGGAAAAGGAGAGAAAGGGAGGGAAAGTAACAGAGAAATAAAGACAGAAAGAAAAAAACATCACAACTGCAATAAAGAGAGACAGAGAGAGAGAGATCGAATGAGGGAAAGAGAGAGAAGAGAGACAGAGAAATTGAATGGGAAATAGAGGGATGGGGGGGGGGGCAGAGGAGAAAGTGAGAAATGAAAAGAAAAATGTTTCTTCCTCTAAAAATTTTAAGCTCCATTTCTGTGGAACTGTATGGTAATATATACATACATACGTAAGTGCCTAGTATAACTATGGTGTTATATGGTAATGCAAACTAATGTGTGGTATAAGCATATGGTAGTATACTCTATAGAACTATATAGTAATACAAGGTAATGTATGGTGATGTATGATACACTGAAGAACTGAAATTGAAATATTGCTTCTAAAAGAAATTCTAAAGATATTTAATGTAGGACAGTGGAAATAAGCTAATGGTTTTCATTGTTTTCAATATTTTGTCTTAGAATGAACTGTAAAACATATTATGTATGTATTCATACAGGAAAGTATGTTTCTGTGTGTATGTTAATGCCTATATAAGTATGTACATGCAAACACTCAGACACACGTGTGCGTGTGTGTGGTTGTGTGTATGTGTAAGATAAGAAATAAGTACATCAGTGTATGGCTATATATATGTGCATATTTCTTTCATTCATTTACTTTTCACTATTTATCACACTTTTATATGAGATTAATAATTAACATTATTTGATATATTTTATACACATGTTCACATACTCAAATATTTTCGATACAGAACCACACACACACAAATATTTTCCATAGAGAACCACACATATACATCTACACACACATAGAAATTATCCCACGCAAAACCACACAGGTATTCACCCACAAAGCCACACACTCACATTGCTCTAAATAACCACACCCTCACACTCATACTGCTCTAAACATACTATCATACAAACAATTACCAATGCAAAAAGCCATGCACATACACACGCACACACTAATCTACACAAAATGACATTTACACACACAATACCATGCACATATTCATTTATTCACACACACATAGGTAAGTCTGGTGTAGTTGGTGGATAAACAGAAATAACCATCTAAACTGTATTCTATTAAGCACATGATATTAGTCTTTCCTGTTTCCCATGGAACATCAAAGCATGCCAACTCAAAATGATGCCAATTCCTCAAGTATAATGCTTCTCCTGGATAACATATAGAACTGCCTTATCTTCACTGCTGATGCTTCTATGGTCTATCCAATGTATCTTGCTGATACCTCAGGATATCTAATGAAATTGTAGGAAGCCATCTCTTGAGTCTCTTGTTTCAGTTGTCCACTTCAAGAAAAGTGCAGACATCCCAGATAACCAGGTGGTCACTTTTGTGATGTCCTTGACATAGAGTATCTGGCTTGTCAGGAGTCCCAACCTCATCCTCAAGGAAACCCAGTCTCCTTACTAGACTGTTAATGAATCATTGAATTTATTTATAATTGCTGTAGCAATTTGAATACTGGCGGTAAGGTTGCTGGCCATGCACTTCATCCTTCTTCCTTTCTCAGTCTGGTTACCATCCAAGAATTTTGAAGCTGAAGGCAGTGTGCCTGAAGCCAGTTGAACCTGGGTCTCATGCAAGACCAGGTCATCATACGCCATAGCAATGGCTGAGGTAACCACGGGCGACATGCTTAGCGGTATTTCGTCTGTCTTTACATTCCAAGTTCAAATTCCGCTGAGGTCGACTTTGCCTTTCATCCTTCCGGGGTCGATAAATTAAGTACCAGTTGTGTACTGGAGTCAATTTAATCGACTGGTCCCCTCCCCTAAAATTTCGGGCCTTGTGCCTAGAATAGAAAAGAATATATGGTACAGGATGCTTTAAATGGTTAATAACCAACTTGTTAAGAATGGAAAAGGCTCTAAATGTTTAATAATCAACTACACCATATTCTTTTAAGTATATTGTATAGGGGGCTTTAAGTTGTCAACATATAAGTATTGCCATCATGAGACTAGTAGAATAAAAGTTAAACACACTTGCTTACACAAACATACACCCCACCCCATACACAACACACATGTATGTGTGTGTGCGTATATGAGTTTGTGTGTATCGGTATATGTGTGGTGTGTGGATGCATGTTAGGACATAATGTATATGTATACACTGTCTGTATGTATGTGTGTATGACGTGTGTTATAAATAGTGTGTGTGTGTGTGTGTGTGCCTGTGAATGTGGATCTGTGTGTGTAAGCATGCGTGTCAGTCTGTGAGTCACTGCATACTTAAGCCTGTGCCTATATCAGTTTATGTAAATGCATGGTGTGTGTATGTACGTGTATGTGTATGTATTCTGTTCAGTCAGTAAGGTTTACTCTCATTCAAAACTGACCTCCTTCGCCTCATAATACCATAATGGCTGATCACAACTGCAAGTAGATTAGTATTTAAAGAGATTTCAATATTGACGATGATGGTAAGGAGAATAATAATAATGATGATGGTGTTGGTAATAGGGTTGGCAGTGGGTGGTTGTGATAGTGGTGGTGGTGAAATAAATCAAGCAAGATTGAAATCCAATAAAATATTATTAACCAAGGATAAAATCCCACACATCAGGTCAGTTATGTTAGACTAAGCAAGTGTTAGTTAAAACAGACCAAGCCAAGATCAGTTCCAACAGAGCAGATAGACCAGGCAAAGGTCAGTTACATTAGACCATGCTAAGGTGAGACTTAATAAAATTACAGAAAATGAAAGGTTAATATGAAGTCTTCCCAAGTGTTACATGTAAAACGCCAGATCAAGTATTGCAAGATATTTCATCCAACACTAACGCTTCTGCTAATCCATCTCCCTCACTAATAATAATGATGATTATGATGGCAATGGCAATGATGATGATGATTTTGTTTTCTTAGCAACATTGGAGTTAGATGAAGGGGGAATATTACAAAGATATGTTACAATTTGTGTGGTTTTACATAAACCTGGGTGAGGAGATAAAAAAAAAAAGAGGGAAATGAGATGAAGAGAATAAATAGTACAAAAAATATGATACAAAAGGGCTTCTAACCAGGGCCCCAATCAAGCAATCCTACCTAGGTCACATACTCTCTTCCAACTGCAGTTCTATAATCTACACATGCATGTTTACAGTAGTTTCATCCCCTCTAAGCATTTATGCCAAAATCACCAGCCTTTTGACAAATTTACTGGAGAAGAGTGTCTCTATCTCCACTTTCAGTGTCCTTTTCAAGTGGAACTTGAAAAAAGTTGATGAAGGCTTGGCCAATGAGAAACATGTTTATTGCAATCCTTTCAGCCTCATCCTCTGCACAACCTGTTAACCATTGATTTCTGCATATGGAAAGACCAGTAATTTTGAGGGGAAGGGGTTAGTTAATACCATCAGCCTCAGTACTTGACTAAGTACTTTATTTTGCAGACTCTAAAAGGATAAAAAGCAAAACTGACTTCGGCAGCATTTGAGCTCAGAATGTAAAGAGCCAAAATGGATACTACAAATCATTTTTTCCAACACTCTAACAATTCTGCCAGCTTGCCTCTTTATGATTACTGATTTAGGCACCAGACTAACAATTTTGAGAGATAGGGGAATGCTCAATATCATCAATCCCAGTATTTGATGGTACTTTATTTTATCAACCTTGAAAGGTTGAACGGTGAAACCCCAACACTCCACACAAGCTCTTTAGTTTCAGTATTATATAAACTTATCAGTTTCAATGTTCTAATTAAACTAATTAGTTCCAATACTCTACATAAATAATTAGAGCCAATACTCTAAATCAGTAGTTCTCAGACAATGCACAACAATAGGGCATCTAGATTTATTACAGATTTTAAAAATATATACATTATTTACAATGGGTGGATAGGTGTCCTCAGAGGTATAGTAAAAGGGCCAAGGTGTTAGTGGGATTTAACCCAAAATCACATAGTCGTGAAGTGAACTTCTCAATCACAGAGTCATGTTGGCATCTATGCCATGCTTGTTCCTTTTGTTTTATTAATCATACTTATGTAGAACAGAATTTTTAATATATATCTTCAATTATATTTTTAAATACTATTCTATATTCTTGAGATGAGGGATTATGTACATTATATACAATGGATGGATAGGTGTCCTCATCTTGTTTGTTGTTATTACATTTCAGGTGATGTTCTCTCCAGCCTTCATCAGGTGTTCTGGTGGAATTTCAAACCCAACCCTTTACTTGACTAATGGGCTACATTGTTCTCATTCCTAATGTATGTTGCTGATGTTATTTTTCTGTTATATTACTTTCCAAGTCCCTGCTTGGGATTGAGCTTAGAATCCGAGGGTTAGTAGCTGCAGTCTTATCTACTACACTATATGCCCATGGGCAATTATAGAGTGAATTTTAGGGCTTATAAACCTAGTATTTTATCTTCTCTTAATACTGGTTCCCATATTACATTCATATCTGCACTAGGTCTGCTTCGAGGTTATTGTGTCCTAGCATATGTGCAGCCTCTTTTAATTTTCATATTTTCCAGTGGTGTTCTCTGTCAATAAAATACTAGGTTTATAAGCCCTAAAATTCAGTCAATGATTATATAGAACATATAGCATAGTGAATAAGAGTATGGGCTACTAACCCTCAGATTCTAAGTTCAATCTTAAGATATCAATGTGAAAATGAGAGATCCATTTTGTTCAAATTCCATAAAAGAACCACCAAAACAAAAAAAAAACAATACCTAATTTCGGAAGGAAACATGTATATTAGAATAGCCAAATAATCCTCAACTTCTCTGGTTCTCAAAACAATGGAAGTTATTACCTTACTTCTTAATACAATGGAAAGGAACCTCACTTAAAAAATAACAGCATTGTGTTGTAATATGCTATTTAGTAATTCATTGTACAGCGATGTACTGTATTGTAATGTGTACTGTGTTGTAAAGTATTATAATGTACTGCATTTTTGTTCTTTTTAACTAAGCTGATTTATTTATTGGCAGAGTGATCAAAGCCAGAGATATATTCCAGTGGCCTAGCATCACACATACATCTCGGTGCATTCACAGAATACTGCATACATATAACATTTCAGACACACACACAGACTTCTGTTTCACAGAATTTGTTCATTCATTCATTTATATGTCCATTCTTCCATGTTAGCAAGGTTAAACGAATATATTATTGAGGAATTCTTATACAACCAGATGCTCTTTCTGTAGCTGACCCATACCGATTTCTCAAATAAAGGATGATATCCTATTCCACATGCCTTCGAAGGCACAAAGCCAATAGATGACCTATTGAGAAGGGAAATGACAAATTTTGGAAAAGGGCAAATGTAAACACACACAGAGTAGGCCCTTTCAGTTTCTCTCTTCAGAATCCTTTCTGAGGTTTTGGTTGGCCAAGGGATATATTAGAAGACACCTACCCAAGGTGCCACAGAATGAACCTGAAAACATGTAGCTGGGAAGTGAACTTTTTAACCATACTTATACAATGTATATATTACAGACATGGATTGCTAACATTTGGCAGGTGAATAAGGAGTAAGTTTAGATAGCCATGTGTGTGTGTGTATCTCAAAACATATCTCAAAACAGGAGATTGGATGCATATACATATATTTATATACATATTTTTATATACACACCTATATATATGTATATGTAAATAAATGTGTGTATATATATATATATATATATATATATATATATATATATATATATATATAGTAAATCCAATAAACGAAGAACAAACACAAAAAAACAACAACGTGAGGATGTGGTACATGTAAAGTATTAGCAGATGCTCAGGAAAGGAAAGAAAGGTGGCTTTACGTTTTGAGCAAAGATCTTCTTCGGAAACTGTAGACAGAGGAAAGTCCAAGAGAAAAGGAAGATGGAGGAAAAAAACAAAAAAAACATGCATGTATGTATGTTATCTGTAGGTATGCGTGCATGCATGTATGAAAGTCTATATACAAATGTGTGTGTGTGTGTGTGTGTGTGCGCGCATGTGTGTGTGTACATACAAGCACACATTTTAGGCAATTTGCTTCCCTTAAGAAATATTTTTCTTAAGATTTTTTCAGAAATAATTATATGATAAAATGCAATAATTAAGTATATAATCCCTTTACCAAAGTAGTAATTAGGATAATTCAATAAAATATGATAATGATATAATCGATATAATATTAAACTGAACAGTATCATTACTACTATTATTATTGTTGTTATAGTTGCTGCTAATATTACTTTTATCAATAAAATGATGAGCTGACAAAAATCATCAGTAAAATCATAAAACAAATTTACTGTTTTTGTCATCATTGCATTTCATTGATCTGGTTTCTGTATAATTAATACCAGTTACTTACTGGAGTAATGGTAATTCACTAGTTCTTTCTTCCTTACTTCTAAAATTGTACATATAATTCAAATTACATAACGTAATTTTTATTGTAATTCATGGAAATTGTTGTTATTATTGTTTACACATTAATTTTGATATAGTTTAAATAAAATACGAACAACTATAATTACAACATGCACTTTTTAAATAATTTCCATTATTACTTCAAATCGTATATACATATGTATATGAATATGTCACTGCATATCTGCCTCTGTGTGCAAGAGAGAGCATACATATGTGTGCATATTTGTGTATGCATGTATGTTTATACAGATGCTTAAAACACTGTTTCTTTTTGCATGAATTAATAACTATTATATGTGAAAGAAACTTCATTTTGTTATTTTTAATATGTGCTATCATTTAAAATTCAGCGTTTAAAATTGATTGTATATTAATATATCTTCTTAATTTAAATTCTTATTTATTTATTTATGAGTGTTTTTGTCTTTAATTATGTGCATATGTCAGTGTCAATATACCAAATTTATCTAAGCTTATATTATATGTATATAAAAGGTTTGTGTCTATGTGTATGTATGTATGTATGAATGCATGTATGTTATATTTGTGCATGCGTATAGATATGTGTTAGCTCATACATTAGTTAATATGTATATGTGTATGTATCTTTGTGGCTATGTATGTATATATGAGTATCTGTCTGAATATACGTGTATGTGTGCATGTAGGTGTAAATAAGAAAGTATAAAAGCATGAGTGTATGTGTGTGTGTGTGTGTGTATATATATATATATATATATATATATATATATATATATATATATATATACACACACATACATACACACACACAAACACATATAAGCAAAAAACAATGTCTGGAAGATGTACAATGTAAGAGCAAACTTTTATGCAAATCTGCCAAAGTGCCACTCTAATGTCTAAAGTCGCAAATATTATGTAAATTTTTCACTTCAAATACTGTGTAAACTGGCATTGCAAACAGAGTTGGTACAGAAACAATTGTAACTTATCATTAAAGATATGTTAAAGGATTTCTTTGTCCTATAAATGTGTGTATATATATATATATATATATAGTATACTGGCACTAATGTAGCAACATTTGAAATATCGCCCAGGTAAATCTAAGGAAGACTAATCAAATTTACGATGAGAAACGTATTTGAAGAGCCTGAAACCTAGGCACTAGATTATCCAATTCTGGATTGTCCATTTATCTAATGTTCTTCCCGCACACATCTTTGCCAGCATATATACAGTGAAGCTTTACTATAGTGTCATAAAATTATTGACTGCTATTTCCAGTAAACATTGGTGCCTTGTTGTACCACTATTCTATATATATATATATATATATATATATATATATATATATATATATATAATGTATGTATGTGTGTGTGCATGTGTGTTTGCTCATACATACATGTGAACATGTATATTTTTACGTACATATGTGTTTATGCTCATATATCCTTGAATATATGTTTTTGTATACATGCAGGTTTATATGTATATATGTGTGTATACTTATTACATTAATCTCTCTCTTTTCTATATTTCTAGTTTTGTTCTTTATTCTCCCCTCCAACAATCTATAGGACCCTTGATTACAAACTATATATAAACGCTGCATCCAAATATGAATTTTATTATTATTTGATTCTCTTTCTGAAGAATTTCTAATAGATGTATTTACATGTTTCTCTTACATGTACAATTTTATAACTCTCATTAGCAAATGAAACACGTGTAATGGTGAATAAATAATACCAAAAATTCCTTCCAATCTCCTGTTTTCACATATAACTACACCGCAAAAAACATTTTCCAGAATTTTCAACTTTTATGTATACGCCACACAAATATATATATTTCTTTATTGTCCACAGGGGGCTAAATATACTATCTGCATACAACTGTACTATCTGCATACAACTGTAAAGTACTGGAATAAACAGATGTGCTTCAAGAGGACACAGCTTGGATTAACCCTATCTACATAACATATATATATATATATATGTATATATATATATATATATATATATATATATATATATATATATATATATATATATATTGCGGAGACACCCTTCAGACATGAATGACCATGGGATTACACCTAGA
The DNA here is from genome assembly GCF_046866305.1 of Octopus bimaculoides. Lineage (NCBI taxonomy): Eukaryota > Metazoa > Mollusca > Cephalopoda > Octopoda > Octopodidae > Octopus > Octopus bimaculoides. The sequence goes on along the minus strand of NC_142929.1, from coordinate 122,714,991 downwards.
AAGTTACCCTCCAAGGCACAAGTCCGGGCAAGGTTGCTAAAAGAAGACCAGCAGTCGCCCATGCATACCAGCCTCCCCTCTCCACACCATAGATGTCATCCAAGGGAAAGGCAAAGGCTGATACAGCTTGGCACCAGTGATGTCGCAACTCATTTCTACAGCTGAGTGAACTGGAACAACGTGAAATAAAGTGTCTTGCTCAAGAACACAACACGCAGCCTGGTCTGGGATTCAAACTCACAACCTCACGCTTGTAAGATTGACGCTCTAACCACTGAGCCATGCGCCTTCACTATATATATATAAATATATATATATATATATATATATATATATATATATATATATATATAGAGAGAGAGAGAGAGAGAGAGAGAGAGAGAGAGAAAGAGAGAGAGAGAGAGTTATTAATATTTCTAAGTCTCTCTAAAGGAGACTACGGCAGCGGTACTGGAAATTAATAGTTATCACCAAGCCAACATGGCAGTCCCAAAATTAGGACGAAAGCTGCCGTGAATTAGCTCCAAGAAGCCATCGCCTCTAGCTAGCTATGTGACACACGAAACCTGTGTCCTTTATAACCTTCGAACAGGGGAGGTCAGCAGTGTCCCCCTGCTGGTTTGGCATCTGCAGACTAGTTTCAGGGTGTTGCCCCTTGCCAATGCAGAGCAGCCAAGCCCCAGCCAGGCGGTGCTGCTGACTATCTGTTCGAAGGTTTAATTACATTGTTGCTAACACAATGTTTCATTATACATGCTGACATTACATTACATATACTGAAACATTACATTATATATTCTAGCACAACATTTAATACATATGCTGATACAACATTGCATTATCAATGATGACATTACATTATAGATACTGACATAATATTTCATTATACACACATACACAATATTTCTATCAGCTTTCTAAAATATTGATGTTTAGCCCCTATAAACACCCTACATTAAACAAATCTAATATTAAAGGGCCTCTCTGAGAGAGAGAGAGAGACAAGGGCATTCCAGTTATGACAATCTAGTCATTTAATCAGATATTATGCATCTAAACAATGAATTGTGAATTGAGAATGATTTGGCAGCTATTTCTGGCAGTTTAAAAAGTGTTCAGAAGCTCCCTTGTCACTTTAAGTAGATGCTTATGGTATGTGAATCTTCCAAGAGGTCACCCATCTAAGTTTGGCATTGTCATACTTCAGTGATGACACAAAGAAACTGGTTTCAGTGTAATATAGTCATAAGTTGACCTGTCTACAATCGTTTCCATTCATCTTCAGCAGCTACAGATTAGAACTTGAGACTTAATTTACATCTATTGATTGGTGGGTATTAGGGATTCTGGGTGGAGACGCAATGGCCCAGTGGTTAGGGCAGCGGACTCGCGGTCATAGGATCGCGGTTTCGATTCCCAGACCAGGTGTTGTGAGTGTTTATTGAGTGAAAGCACCTAAAGCTCCACGAGGCTCCGGCAGGGGATGGTGGCGAACCCTGCTGTACTCTTTCACCACAACTTTCTCTCACTCTTACTTCCTGTTTCTGTTGTGCCTGTAATTCAAAGGGTCAGCCTTGTCACACTGTGTCACGCTGAATATCCCCGAGAACTATGTTAAGGGTACACGTGTCTGTGGAGTGCTCAGCCACTTGCACGTTAATTTCACAAGCAGGCTATTCCGTTGATCAGATCACCTGGAACCCTTGACGTCGCAAGCGATGGAGTGCCAACAGCAACAACAATAACTAGGGATTCTGGGTATTGGGATAAGGTTGTATAATGACAACAGGACAGTAAATAAGAGCTAAACTAGAAGTGTGAACATCTAAAATTAAACAGATAATCCAGGAAGTTTCAACAATATCATGCATACCACCAGAATTAACAAATTACATTATACCATCTTAAATAGAAGGGCACCTTGAATGATGTAGTCTAAGATACATTATGTCTGGTAACTAGATCAGGGTTGGCCTATGACTAAATAAATAACAAAAACGGTTACAGTCATTAATGCTAGCAAGTATGTAAATTACATTGTCCTATTTACACTATATCACAATAAAAAATAGTCTGGTCACAGCTGAAACATCTTTGACCAGGATCATGCAGGATCAGAAAGCCTATCTGGGATTAAACAAAAACTGGTTTTGGAAGATAAAAAAAAAACATATATACATATTCTATTATTTTATTACTTGTTTCAGCCATTTGATTGCGACCATGCTGGTGCACCATCATAAAGGGTTTCAGTAGCAGAAATCACCCCCAGGACTTATTCTTTGTGAGCCTAGTACTTATTCTATCATTCTCTTTTGCTGAATTGTTAAGTTACAGCGATTTAAACACACCAACATCGGTTGTCAAGTGATAGTGAGGGGACATTCACAGACACAAAGACGCACATAAACATATACATACAATGGGCTTCTTTCAGTTTCCGTCAATTAAATCCACTCACAAGGTTTGGGTCAGCCCAAGACAATAGTAGAAGACATTTTCCCATGGTGCCATGCAGTGGGACTGAACCTAGAACCATGTGTTAGGGAGCAAGCTATCACACAGCCACACCTGCACCACATTCACACACACACACACAGATTGAGGATTAACACAAAAACAAACATACCCAACTACACACAGTAGTTGATAGTTCAACCTAAATAGTAAGCCCAGATCTTATCCACATGTCTTCACTATCACTGAGTTCAAGATGAGATATTTAGAAGAGAAAGAAAAAAAGCTATGGCCAGTGCGCCCTCCTTCTCTGCCTTCTATAAACACGAACAAATACTACCACAAATGTTGACTTTAATGTGTCCACAACAGCTGGCTACAAAAGTAGTCAACTTATTTGAGATAAATTTTTTGATTATATTTTTTTTGTTTTTTTGATTTTTCAATTCAATAATGACCTATATAACTAAATCTATGTAGTTACACACAACACAGATATATATATATATATATATATATATATATTTGGAGTCTGGTGTAGCCATCTGGTTCGCCAGTCCCCAGTCAAATCGTCCAACCCATGCTAGCATGGAAAGCTGACGTTAAATGATGATGATGATGATGATGATATATATTATATATATATATATATATATATATATATATATATATATATAAATATGTGACACTTATTCGGTAGCCATGATAAAACTCCAAGTTTCAGATGCCAGGGTGGGAACCCACGCCAACATCTCTTCAGTTATCCAGCCATTGAAAATTCCTGAAATGGGTTCCCACCCCGGCATCCGAAGCTCAGAGTTTTATAATGGCTACCGAATAAGTGTCACATACTTTTCCAGATAAATTCCTCTATTTACATAATATCGAGGTCTCCTTCTTTCTTTTGTTACCTTTCCATTAATATATATATATATATATATATATATATATATATATATATATATATATATATATACTCTTTTATTCTTTTACTTGTTTCAGTCATTTGACTGCGGCCATGCTGGAGCACCGCCTTTAGTCGAACAAATTGACCCCAGAACTTATTCTTTGGAAGCCTAGTACTTATTCTATCGTCCTCTTTTGCCGAACCGCTAAGTTACGGGGACGTAAACACACTACCATCGGTTGTCAAGTGATGCTGGGGGGACAAACATAGACACACAAACATAAACACACTTTCAGTTTCCGTCTACCAAATCCACTCATAAGGCTTTGGTTGGCCTGAGGTTATAGTAGGAGACACTTGCCCAAGGTGCCACACAGTGGGAATGAACCCGGAACCATGTGGTTGGTAAGCAAGCTACTTACCACACAGCCACTCCTGCGCCTATATATATATATATATATATATATAGATAGATAGATAGATAGATAGACAGATAGATAGATAGTGGAGGCGCAATGGCCCAGTGGTTAGAGCAGCGGACTCACGGTCATAGGATCGTGGTTTTGATGCCCAGGCCAGGCGTTGTGAGTGTTTATTGAGCGAAAACACCTAAAGCTCCATGAGGATCCGGCAGGGGATGGTGGCAAACCCTGCTGTACTCATTCACCACTTTCTCTCACTCTTACTTCCTGTTTCTGTTGTGCCTGTAATTCAAAGGGTCAGCCTTGTCACACTGTGTCACGCTGAATATCCCCGAGAACTACGTTAAGGGTACACGTGTCTGTGGAATACTCAGCCACTTGCACGTTAATTTCACGAGCAGGTTGTTTCATTGATCGGATCAACTGGAACCTTCGACGTCGTAAGCGACGGAGTGCCAACACCAACAGATAGATAGATAGAAATCCTGGAGAGTTGTTATATCAAATAGTAAAGAAAGAGAGAACTTAGTTTTGTATTCTTGAGAATAAAAAACCATTAACTTTGCCTGTTCTACTATCTAATTTTCACCGTACTTTGTTTACAAAAATAGAAAGTGTTCTTACTAAACAACCTGTGCAACAAATTTGTTTCTAGTGGAGTAAGTTGTACAGAGCCTACTCCACTCTCCTAATTAAGTTACCTAGATTGGTACACAGTATGTCACATACCAGACATGAAATGATTCATGCTAGAGAAGGAGTTAGGAATGCAAAACTCAAAGAAACTGATGTTAATCTGCTTTGGTATCACAGTCTACATCACACCAAACATATCACCAAATGAATACAGACACAAACCACAATCACAAAATAAGATATGTAACCAACCGCTACCATAGTTGAGATTTTAGAAACAGGTTTACTTCTGCAGAGGACATAAGACACAACTTTCTATGAGATACTTTCCTAAGCATTTTTCAAGTTAATACCTATGTACGATGAATATTGCTAGATAGTCATTGGCCCTATATTGAGTTCATTCATCCTTTTAACAGGCTTTGTTTTTGTCTTACAAGGTTTCTGTCCACAGACTATGTACAACAGCAACCTTCCACATTAATCCAGTGACAATCACTCATTTTGTTACTATCAGGGCTGTGGAGTCAGTGATCACTGATTCCAATTCCAATTCCTCTTTTTGTAACAAGATTAATCATATTTTTCTATTAAATAAATTCACACAACATAAATGACCAATGAGAATAACCAGGCTATTTCCAAGCACCCTATAATGTTAAAGGTTTAGGCTTACATTTTATAGCTCTATTGTTGTGGGTTTTTTTATATTATTTATTACAGAAATGAATATTTTTATCAAAAGACTATAAAGTAAAAGGACATAACAGAAATGAATAATAAAAATATACTCAAAGAAAATCAGGAATATCTTAGTTTATCAGTTTGAAAATTTGGAGTACATCAAAATAAAAACCAAAAGATTTAGCACCTAAAGTACTTTAAAAAAAAATGGCCATTTTAAAAGAAATACAACCCTTAAATATATAACATTTCCTTTTCGAGATTAAAGCAATTTGAATACAAAACTGAAGTGAATGCAACATGAAAGATTGCATTACATGAAACAGGAATTAATTACATTGTAAGATATTGAAAAGTTAATCCCAACAAAATTTATTAAATAAAAGCTATATTGATAGAATAAGGGCTATATCAAAAATACTTATTCAAAATTTATCAAACGTCTTGCCTTTAGAAACAGAACTGCTTCTAATAGACCCTCTTTTGTAGAAACCCTTAAATCTTATTTGATTATTTTTCAGTGCAGAAAGTAATCAAATTAATATCTGTAAAATTGGCAGTCATTTTTAACCCAATATATTACATGTTGTTATTTATAGCTGTATGCACTTCCAAGATACACTGTTAAAATGATTTTATTTCCATATTTCTTTAGGCAGCTATATTCTAAATGAAACATACTTATTTTCCAGATTCTAAGAAGAAACTGTGTGTAATTTGATGGCAGAGGGACAGACAGTGACTTTAGTGTAATTGGTTAGCACACCTGTCATGGATACAGAAGATAGGTGATTTGATTTTGCCTGGAGCCTTTGGCTTTTTTACCATCAGTTTTTCTGCATGTCTGTTTGTTTATTTAGATTAAAATCTGCACAGTGAATATAAAATGTTTTGGTCTATGAATACATAAGCCCCTGTATATGTAAAAAATTCAAGGGAATTTGATTTCTAGAAGCCTCAAAACCAAAGAATTTATTCATTATATAATGTGTGCACTAACAGAAAAACACTATACACACACACACAAGTGCAACACTTAGACGCAAAAAATATCATTTATAACTGTTAGACACATACATACATAACTATATAGACAAGATTTAAATACAGAGATATTCATTTAAAAAAACTAGAGGCATATGCACATAAACATATAGACTTATAAAAATAAATGTCATACACAGATTAACACACAAGTGAACAATTTCTTTACAATAAGAAATGCTAGAACTTTTTAATATCAAATCAGACTGGAGCCTGGTGTTGCCATCCGGTTTCACCAGTCCTCAGTCAAATCGTCCAACCCATGCTAGCATGGAAAGCGGACGTTAAACGATGATGATGATGATGATGATATATATGATGAACGTAAACAAACAAACGAAGTTTGCTTTTAGAACCGTTGAGTTGTCTTAGGAAGTTAAAGAAGTGATTTTTAAATTTTCAAACGCAGGATAAACTACCCCTATTTTGCAGAAAAAGTGTTGGCAGCCAGTTATGAGACACGAACTCACACCTCTGTGATTACGTGTCGTGGTGCTCTTAGACCAATTAAGCTAAACTGCCCTCACCATAGCTGGCCGCCAACACTTTTTTCAGCAAAATAGGGGTAGCTTATCCTGGTCAGGCTATCATCATCATCATCATCATCATCATCATCATCATCATCATCGTTTAACGTCCGCTTTCCATGCTAGCATGGGTTGGACGATTTGACTGAGGACTGATAATATATATATATAAATATATAATACTAAAACACACACAAAGATTATGAAAAGGAAAGTGTTTACAAATATACTTTAACAGATGTGTATAAATATTAATAGATTTAGTTGTATGTATAAATGTGAGAAAATTTTCCTCTTTATATTCTACTAATGCAACAGTGCATATGTTTAACACCCATGTGGTGCCACATACAAGCATCAAGTGGTACCACATAAATGTGCCTGTGCAGCACCATGTAAATGCACCCATGCAGGGCCATGGAAAAGTGCTCATGTGACACCACATAAATGCACCCGTACAGGTCCATGTAAAAGCACCCAGCTAACTCTGTAAAGTGGAAGGGCATTTGGAAGGGCATCCAGCCATAGCAGCCATGCCAAATCAGACTGGAGTCTGACGCAGCTCCCCAGCTTTGGTCAAACCGTCTAACCCATGCCAGCATGGACAAAAGACTTTAGATGATGATGATGATGATGATATTGCTATGGCAGCAATAAGAACGATTACAACAGCACCAGCAATGCATCCAGCAGCAATAGAAGCCTTATTAGTGGTAACTATGACACCAGCATCACATCTAGCAATAAGAGCAACAACAGCATCAGCAATAATGACAGCGACAACAACAGCTGTAACACCACCAGCACAGACACGGAAATAAGTCAGATCTACAAGTGGCCCATTCAAGCATTGTGTTTTAACAATCACAGGTACTCCTTTAGAATACCAGAAGGTGCAACATCATGCCCCTGGCCAGCTGCATATCAAGAATCCTGAAAAACTCATTTGACCTGGGGAACATTTTAAACTTCAAAAAAGAAATGTTTAGTTAGTGCCCACATCAGAGGAAATTTGTGTTGGAAAAACATGGAATTCCCCATTTCTTGACTAGGTAAATGCTGCTATCTTTACACATCTTTGGCAGGCCTGTCATAGACATAACTGGAACTGGTGTAACGGAGACAATTCTGCCTTGCCCAAGTTTTGCGAGTAGATTTTCCTTCCAGAATATTTCCATTTACAAAATTAACTGAGCATGATGTTTTCTTCCCTCCAGTTGTAGAGAGGTTATGTGCCTCTGGCCATCTGAGTCTGATGGATCACCTATACAGCTAAGCACGTCATAGCTGGGAAACTAATGGTAGCCTTCTGACCAGCCATGACAAACAACCCTCTAAGATATATATATATATATATATATATATATATACACACACACACACACACACATACATACATACATATACACACACATTAAATGGTATTTGGACAACACAAATACATGTGTGCCTATTCAAATACCATTTAAATAAACTACACCTATAAAATCAAAACTACAGCTATAAAAATATGATGAATGGGAAACCAATGAAGGAGCCTCCATGCAGAAGCTTAATCTGCAAGAAATAGCAGCCAAATTTCCTTCACATTACACTGTAATGTCTTTTAAAAAAATAGGACTTATTAGATGAAGATATTCATGAATGCCTTTAGTAATGTGTCACTTGGTTAAGGTTGACCCGACACAAAATGGCAAGGATAGCATTGAACAGTTGTACATACATAAAGGCACTAACACATAAAATACTTATTATTATCCCCCAGATAGTTATATATCAGCATTAATTCTATCACAGTCCTCAACTGAGTTAATTTTAAGTTGTTTTATTGTAGTCATTAATGATTTCAGTTTATTTAAGGATATCTGCAAAATATTTGCTACACAAATTACTTGTGATTGAAGTTTTTTTTTTCTTATATACATGTTATGGGCCTCAAGAATTTAATGCCTGACAAATTGATTAGCATAACTAAGGCCCTCTTAGAAAACTAAATAGATATTTGCATAACTAAGTTCCTATTTCAGGGCGTTAGGAAGGACATCCAGCTGTCGAAACCTTGCCAGAACAGATTGGAGCCTGGTGCAGCCTCCTAGTTAGCCAGTCCTCTGTCAAACTGTCCAACCCATGCCAGCATGGAAAGCGAATGTTAAACGATGATGATGATGAAATTGATTTACACACTAGGCATTTAAATTATCAATACTCTGGTCAAGATAAAATTTTTTTTGTCTTTTTCATCGAGTGTTTAAAACCCTAAACACATCAAATATTTGTTGTTGTCCTAAGAAGTTTTATTTCAGCATTAACTTACATGTGTGTTTACCTGAGAAGAGTGTTTGAATAAAGTACCTTACTTGAAAACAAGTAAAGGTTGACATCAAGAAGGACATCCAACCCAAAAGCATTGTCTCAAGCAGTTTTGTTCAACTCATTTTAGTACAGAAAAAACAGACATGATCACAATATATATATATATATATAACGTGAGAGAGTTAGGGGTTGGGGGTTCAACCCACTAAGGGATAGTGGGATACACCGTCTGCAAGTAGTTGGGTTCAGCATATTATCCTCCATTTTCTAATTGTTATATATATATATATATGGTATATTTATATGTATATAAAGCATTTATATCCATGTTATGTATGCATAAATATGCATATGTGTGTGCGTGTGTATGTAAATATACATAAACTTATATGTATGTGTGCATGTGTATGTATGTATATATATATATATATATATATATATATATATATATATATATATATATATATCTTGTCAATATTCCATTTCAGCAACTACAGCTGTATAAATGTGGTAGGAGGTGGTAAGTAATATATATTGAATTATAGTTGTTTGGAGATTGTTGTCTTTCTTTTTTGTTTTCTTCCCCCCCCCCCGGTTCCTCCCACCTCCATACAAACCAGAGTATTGATAAAATGAGGTAAGAATCATCACCAGTACATATGAACTAACTTATTTTTTTTTTCTAATGAAAGTCTGTTTTAGCCTGAAATAGTTATGAATGACTATGCTTACTGACTTAACATGATTAACTTTGTTTTATAGGGGATTACCAGAGTTAAGTGAAATGACTAATGGTGTTGTTTAACCCTAAGTTAGATCTGATCAAGCAAACCTGAGACTAAGGTTGTTTCAGCTGTGATCTTGTATTTGTTTATATATTGTCATTCTGTTTAATGCTACCATCTGGTCTTGGGTGCCTTTAGCTAAAGTTCACAATGTTGTAAGCATTTGGGACAGGACTCTGATCTGAAGATAACAAGGGGACTTCTTTCCTTTCACCAGTCTCAGAAACCCCCAAAAAATAGTCATGTATGCTGCCCATCCTCTAAGGGGAAAAAAAAAAAAAATAAAATAAAATAAAATAACATAATATTCTGCTTGCTGTGTTGTCTAGCCCTTAGGTCAGCACTGACGGATCAAACCTATGTTCAAAGTCTTTCCAGCCATGATCATCCCATTATTTTGTATATCAAGGGATACATTGTCCAATGTATTATCATATTTTAAACAATAATGCATGTGTGTGTGTGTTTGTTTTGAAGGAAATTTGGCTGTTACTTAAAGCACATTCGACACCTACATATATACCCCTTGTTGACTCATTCTATATGTTATATCTTTTGAAGATGGAGAATTCACAAAGTAAAGCAAAATAGTCAAATTGATAATATATTAAACTACCAACTCACAGGTCTAGGGTTCAAATTTACTAAAGGTGTTCTGTTGTATTTTTTGGAGGAGCATTCTGGCATATCTATTCAAAATGGTAGTGAACCCATTATTTAATCTCTTATCTAAAGACCTCACACTTTTTGTTTTAATACTAAAATATTACTAATAATTTGTTTATGAGGTGGTACATACTACCCATTTGGGCAGCATTGTGGCCAGCAATGGAGATGCCAAACGCGACGTTGCATGCCAGATTGGAAAGGCCTTACCTGTCTTTCAAGAACTCAAACCCATCGGGCAGGTAGAGAGATCTCCACCAAGACCAAAGTGCACTTCTTCAACAGCATTGTCATACCATCAGCAATATATGCTGCGGAAACGTGGAAGACATTGGCAAAGATTGTGCAAAGGCTCAGTGTATTTCAGCTACAATGCCTCCAGTGGATACTGTGACTATTATACCAGGATCACATCACCAACGATGAGATATATCGCCAAACCGATACCCATCCACTCCATGATGTTGTCACTGAGTGCCGCTTGGGATTCGCAGGCCATATCCCCCAATTACCATCGTTGTGGCATGCGAAAACCACCATTCTGTAGAAGCCACCACACAACAAGAAAAAACAAGGGCAACCAAAAGCGACGTGGCGCTACACCTTCATCAATGACCTCAAAGCCATTGACATTTCTTTGGATGAAGCTGAAATCACCGTAGCCAACCAACAACATTGGAGAAGCCTTACCACCCAATGTGTCACATGGAATAGAAGGACCTAAGACTTAGATATACTACCTATCAAAATGATGGGTCACCTTAACACTTTCCCTTAAAAAGGCACCATTTATTTAATCAAATAGTTTAAAACATTATGAAAATTTTATTAAAAATGATGAGACTATTTCTTTTACTTGGACTGTAGCCATGTAGCTGGCATATATATATATATATATATATATATATATATATATATATATATATACTCACAATGGGGTTCCACACAGTTTTCTTCTGCCAAATTCACTCACAAGACATTGGTCAACCCAAGGTTATAGTAGAAGACACTTGTCAAGGTGCCATGCAGTAGGACTGAACCCAAAACCATGTAGTTCCAAAGCGAGTTTCTTGGGCACACAGCCAAAATTATCATCATATTATTTGGAAAACAGGGTAGTGGACTGGCAGAATTGGCAGAGCATCTGATATGATACCTTGCAGTATTTGTTTAGGATCATTACATTCTGAGTTTAAAACCCACTGAAGTCAACTTTGCCTGTCATCCCAAGGAGGAGTGGGGAGGTCAAATTAATCAACCAACTTCTCCACTCAAAACCTGTTGGCTTTATGCCTTAAATTAGAAATTAGTAGTTTTAAAACATTGAAAAATTTATACATAATTATTATTATTCCAGAAGTTTTTTTATCACAACATGCAGAGTACAAAAGTGAGTTCTACAAAGACTTCTTTTTTTCCCATTGCTATTGATCGGCAAATTGAGTTTGTTCCCATTGTTAGCTCTTTCCAAATGATACCTGCCACTCCAAGTTTTGTAACACATTTTACTCTACCCCATTCACATTTTAATTCTTTCACTCACTCTTTCTGTTTGCTATTCTGTGCATTGCAAAAACACCACATCCTTTTGTTCCCTTTCATTTTATTTCTCTACTGTCGCTCATGTATTTGTTATCTGACAGCTTCCTACTTCTCCACTAACATGTTAGCAAGACTGAATAAAACACATTGTCAATATTATATGTGGATACTTCAGTTCTCTTAGTTGCTAGAAATATCAGGAATAGATTACCTTATCTGAGATTGCTACCTAATATAAACCGTTTTTGAAATCATGTGTGAGAGAATTTTTACTTCTCTGACAAATGTTTTTACAGCTGGATGGTTTTTCTTCATCTCACTAAGCAACTAACCACTCAACTGTGATGTAAAAGTTGTAGAGCCACTTTTTATTTTTATTTTTGTAAATGAGAGTGAGAGTCAAACCAAGTTACATTTGTTGTTCAGAGACACAGTGTAATGACAGTACTGAAATCTGAACTTATGACTTTGTGGTCAGTAACCCAACACCTTAACCTCACAGGTATTATGTCTCTTAGTTTTAAATCAAAGCTAACATATTTAATGAACATTATAGAAATAATTTAATTAATCAGATCAGTGCAGTAATGAGAGGAAAGTATTAAATCAATGTTTAAATCACTTAAAAAGATTTCTTTATATTTTCTATAATAGACTGTGTAAAAACATACAAGTAAAACTAATTACATTTGAATCTTTTCTACATAACATTTCTATCATTGTCCTCCCATTCCTATTTCACAGCAATGTGGTGGAAAGATGGAGCAAATTTGAAGAGTTCAAACTCAGAGAAATATTACAGAAAAAAAATAGAAAACTTATAACTTTGAGAAGTCATACTGAGAACATCATCATTTAGCATCTGCTTTCCATGTTGGCATGGGTTAGACAGTGTGACTGAAACTGGTAAGCTAGAGAGCTGCACCAGGTTCCAATCTGATTTGGCATGGTTTCTACAGCTGGATGCCCTTCCTAACGCCAACCACTCGAAGAGTGTAATGCGTGCTTTGTATGTGCCACTGACACAGATGCCAGTTACATGACACTGGCATCGGCTACAACTACATTTCTATTTGGCTTGACAACTCTTCTCAAGTATGGCAAATTAAAATAATCAATATGACCTATGTCTGTCTATCTGAGTTTTATGAAAAGTAAGTACACCATATCCTTGTCAATCATAAGAGGCATCTAAAAGGGTTGGCAACAAGAAGGGTATCTGGCCATAAAAGCACTACCTCTAACACCTGCCAGTATGGAAATCAAACATAATACATGGATGGTGAATGCTGAAGACCCAAACTGAAATTATGAGTACTTGGGAAGTGGACATAGTGGTAGTAGAAAGAAAGGGAGACTAAAGGGTGAATAAGCATATTTATGTATTATGAAGCTAGACTGAAATGTAATGGATCAGCTGACAATCTTGTCATGGAGGATTGAGGAAATAAAACTAAAATGCTATGAAGAAGAGGGAGTAGAAGGATGAGTAAGATGAAGAGGGGGAAAAGAAGAAAGAAAGAAGACACAAAACTGAAATCTCGAAATTAAATTGTTGTTCTGAGTCTGTTTTCTTAACACAACACCAATTATAGATTTGCAGTCATTTCATTATATTTACACTCATTTCAGTGTCACAGTTCCCATAGGAACTACAATGACATGCAGCAACCAGAATATCATAATTTCTTAACTGAAGTGCTGAATGCAATTATTTGTGAAGTCATTAATGAAAAGTTTTGTGCTGTATATATATATATATATATATATATATATATATATATATATATATATATATATATATATATATGTATGTATGTATGTATATTGAGTCATCCAATAAACAATGCAGTTTTTTCAATTGCATGAACTAAAAGTCAGAGGGGAACAGGATAAACTACCTGCATCAACTTGCAATAAAAACAGGTAGTATTTTACTTTGTACCTACTCTTAGTGCAAATTTTGAAGAGTGCAGTTCGATTTTTAACAGTTATTTTTTTCAAAGCTATAATGGAAGTGACGAAGGAGCATATTTGGCATATTTTGATTAATGAGTTCAATAAAAGCAACAATGCAAAGGAAAGTGCGAGGAATATTAATGCAGCATATGGGGATCAGACAATAAGTATAAGCCAGTGTCAACGAAGGTTCCAGAAATTCCGAGCTCTAAGTTACAGCCTAGAAGATGAGACTCATCCTGAAAGATCTGTAGAGCTTGAAGAGGATGTCCTGCAAACTCTGGTGGAACAAAATCCCATTGTAACTGTTGAGGAACTAGCAGAGAATCTTGGATTTGGTCGTTCAACCATTCATCGACACCTGCGTGCCATCAGAAAAATCAGCAAATTGGGTTAATGGGTTCCTCACAAACATTCCGAGTCTAATCACATGCAGGGAGTGAATGTGTGCTCTTCTTTGCTGTCACGTCTCACAAATAAACCTTTTTGGACAGAATAGTGACTGATGACAAGAAATGGGTTCTCCATAAAATTGTCAAGCACTGAAGACAGTGGGTAGGGAAAGTAGAAATACTGGCACCCCAGTCTAAAGAAGGTCTTGGTGGGATATGAAAGGTTTAGTCCACTTTGACCTTTTAAACCCAAACCAAATGAAAACAAAGAAGATCTACTGCAAGAAGCTTGAGCGGCTTAAGTCAGCGCCAGAAGAAAAACAACCATCTTTGGTTTCATGACAAAAGATGTTCTTCCATGAGAATAATACTTGGCTACATACAGCCAGGATGACATTCCAAAGGCTGGAGTGGTTTGGATGGGAAACAATGCCCCACCCACCATATTTGCCGGACATTACCCCATCTGATTATCATTAATTCCACAGTTTTCAAAATCATTTGGATGGAAAAAATATGAATTCTGTAGATGAGGCCAGAACAGTACTGGAGGAGTATTTTTCATTATGGACAAGTGAATTTTGGAAGCGGGAGCCTTGCAAGTCAACCAGATAGATGGAAGAGCAATGTAGAAAATGAAGGGGAGCATATTTTAGATTAAAAAAGAACTTAATCTTAATTTTGAAAAATAAAAGAAGTATAAAAACCACATGATTTATGGGATGACCCAATGTGTGTGTGTGTGTGTGTGTGTGTGTGTGTGTGTGTGTGCGTGCGTGCGTGCGTGCGTGCATGCGTGCGTGCGTGCGTGCGTGCATGCGTGCGTGTGTGTGTGTGTGTGTGATATTGTGAGATACCAAGTATCTATGTTATGAAAGGTAGTATGATAGATGGATCTATGTTAGCAACAACAGGTCAACATTAACCAGCTGTGGCACAGAATGCTAGTTTACATTGTATCAATCCACTTCACATATAGTCACGTTCTTATGTCAGGCGGTGGCTACAGAAACATATTCATTACATATACACACCTTCTTGCCAAGCACAACAAGAAGTACTAGCCTATTCTGTATTTCGCAACACCTTCAAAACACAGATAAAGTAAACCTCAGGGAGAAACACAGCCCCAAATATTACATCTTCACTATCCATGGAGAAGACAGCTAGGACTATAACACTTCTTTTCAACAATGAACTTTGCTATTTCTGATTATTATTCATATACTACAAAGCCAAAACTGCAGCATAGGAAATTGATGTCCACTATACTAAACATATGTATCCTCTACATCAGGTAATGCTCACACGTCAGAGAAGCCTTTATACCTCATTATATATATATGTATAAACATCCAGAAAATGACTGTCAGCTGGATTAGTAAATCTTCATTCACCAATAATTTCCAACCACTCATTCAATATCAAGCTCTCTCTCTCTCTCTCTCTCTCTCTCTCTCTCAACTACGAAAGTCTTCTCTCAATTTCATAACACTATATTCTTGTGCTGGCCCTTTTCTGTAAGCTAACTGATCTTCACTCCCTAGATTCCATGTTAATCTTTTTTCTTGAACAAAAACCATGCACTGTCTACACTGGCACAGTTAATCATAATATTAGCCACATTAAACAGTGTCATCTACCTCCATCACACATGGTAGGTCATCTTCCTTATCCTTTGACCATATTACAGTCAATATCATACTGTAATAACTGAATTAATCTGTTGATATTAATGAGTGCTATCATCTCATGATGGCTGTTTGAAACCTTTAATATATTCAGCCAATATTTCCACAAGCCTCAGGCTTTGTACTTACTCATAACTCTACTTTCTATAATGGTAATTAATGAGAGGTAAATTTTTCCCTGGACACAATAATAGTCTATCACAGTTAATATTTCTCTAAGGATATAGTACATATCCGCCAGCTAAATAGACTGAGGTATGCAGTACAAAGTGTTCTATCCACAGACATAATGAAACACATACAGTAAATTTGAACCTATACATTATAAGTTGAAAGTCTGATAGACCAATTCATTTACATTTTATCTGTTTGATACTGAGAAAGGAGTTATTGTATCCACAGCTTCTACAGGTCCTCTGAAGCACATAGGCCATTGTAGATGTTGTACAAAAAACAAAATGAAGAGGCAACATATCTGTGAGCCAGAGGTTGGAGTGTGTTGTCTAGTGACATTGAGTATCCCTTTTTTGGAAGCAGTTTAGGGTGTCAATAGTGATGACCTTGAGGTTTATAGTTGTGTGGTGTTGATACTAAGGAGAGACACACTGCAATAATATTTTCTTGACATGGGCAGTGATTATATCATAATGAATAGCTTCCTAGATTCTTAACCAAGATTTGAAACCTAGCCTAGATTTTTCTACAAGTTCCTTCCTATTGTTCTCGACATTGGCACTACGAAATTTATGAGAGTCAACTGTCACATTGAGATAATTCTTTAACTGGCTGTTTCAGGCAAAACTTAGGTCATGGTAGATATGAGATGGAAAATTTTTTGTATAGCCTGGCCTAATTTAGTTAGAAAAAACACATAGGGGACCTGGTCCTATCTCTTTCACTTGGCCCCTGGTCAAAAAGAGTGCATCCATATCTTTCTCACCTCATGTCACTACACAACTTTCACCCTCTCTATTTGTCTAAATTCTTTTACTCTTACTCTCTCCATCTTCTATCCATTTTCCTAGCAGTCAACAAAAGACGAACTTGACAACCTACAGAATTGGTAACAGAATGGCAAATGTGTGGATAATAACAACTTGAAGTATCTTTCATTGTAACAATGAAAATAAAGGACCATTTCAACAAATAAACAATATGTCTCTTCCCCTCATTTACTTACTACTTATAAATCATTACATTCTTTCTGCAGTTGAAGGAAACAAAGTAGGAATAAATCTACAGGAGGAAGTTTTCTAGATCTCTGGTTATGAGTTCAGAGAGATTTCATGCAAAGATTTTAGGTTGCACCATCTCAAATATAGGAGCAAAACACCACTGTGGGTCTCATCTGAGCCTTGTGTAAAGTCAATATTTGTTGAAGGATAAAATATTTTCTGGTTCTGAATAGGAGGACTAGTTGTCATGACACAGACTTTGCAATGTAATCCTCAATAATGGTGAGGCCTAGCATTAGTAGTGTCTTTGAAGGTTCTAGTTGTGTGCTGTTCATGTTTAAGAAGGGAGAAATGCAATCATATTTTCTTGATATGTGCAATAACTCTGTATTTTTGCTGTTTAAGGAGACAAGAATGGTTTGATTTTACTGGAGGCTGTTTTCAAGGTTTCTGTTCATGAGTTTGGGTCAATTTGGCGCAAAGTATCTAGGTTGTGTGTAAATGATGCATGGGTATGGAAAGTTATAGAAGAATGAAACCTGGTATCACCTACGTAGGAATAGGTATTGTTAGAAGTAATGGCAAGTAATCATTTTAAGGAGGAGTATGGAGTAAGAGGAGAAACCAGAAACTCTTTCTCATTTAACCAATATCTTATCCATTCAAATATTGTGCAGGCCTTGCCATGAAACCTTTAGCTATGAGTTTAAAATTCTAGTTAAGACAGGTATTTACACACACACACACAGTGTCCTGATACATGAGCTATAAAGTAGATTAGCGCAATGATTTCCAATCTTTGGCTATTCACATTGACAGTCAATTTCTCTCATGAAAAGCATACATTTAACTCCTCATTTGTCTACCTGAGAGTACTGTCCAGCCTCACATGACTACCTCCTTGGTGAGCCAGAAAGCCAAGTTAAATAGAATTACTTGAGATAATGACAGTGAATAGTTGGCTTGTGAGATCTCACAGCTGTTGATGGAGGAGTTGTTTTCTTTAGGCATATTATTATTAAGTAAGTCATATTATTAATAGCTACCCACTTACATGAAGCACAGTGGCTATGTGATTAATATACTGGACTATAGAACTGCAAAATAATGAACTCAAACACTGCTATACCAATTGTGGTGGTACTGTTGCTATCATTGGATATCTCCCATCAGTTCTGCTTACATAAACTTAAGGTATAGTGATAATTGATCAAACATTTAGCAGTAACTTCATGTTCACTTAACACATACATCTTCAGTCAATATCAATAGGTGTGATTATTTTCTATTTATATACACTCTCTGAGTGGTTGGCGTTAGGAAAGGCATCCAGCTGTAGAAACTCTGCCAAATTAGATTGGAGCCTGGTGTAGCCATTCGGTTGCACCAGTCCTCAGTCAAATCGTCCAACCCATGCTAGCATGGAAAGTGGACGTTAAACGATGATGATGATGATGATGATAAAGCATAATTCAGTATTTTGTCAGCAAAGTGATCTGATACAACATAGGACATGTTATAAGCTTTAGAACTGTAAACGTTTCCATTTTAAACTAGGTAAGGATTTTATTATACATTTAGTTATTACATTCAACAGGCTAGCCTACTTTGTGAAATCTAACGCCCTCTTTCTCACCTCATAATCATTGTACAGTGATCTTAATGAGCCAAGCCTGTTAGTTACACTGTAAGCTGAGAACAGATAATACATATTATATTTAAGCAGAAAACCATAGGAAAGTCAACCTAGTGTGAAAATACAAATTCTAAGAAGACAAAATGCAAATATATCATTGGATTCCTTGATGCATGGAAAAGCTTATGTAAAACATCAGGAATGTCAAAACAAAATTAAATTTGTATAAGTCATTAGTATGTTTAGGTAATGTGAGGTATTCAAGTGTTACTTTTATTTCAACTATAATGATTATTCTTATCTTTTTTAGTCATGACTTAAATAATAAGTTTTTTCGTAAGAAGATACATACATAATGGGAAAATATATGTAAAAATATTCACAAACAAAATTTGTAGATCCTAAAATTTCTAAACATGCCTATCTTTTATCTTTTACTTGTTTCAATTCATTGAGAAGTAGCCATGCCGAAGCACCATTTTGAAGGGTTTGGTCAAACAAATTAGCCCTAGTACTTATTCTATTGGTCTCTTCTGTCAAACTGTTAAGTTACACGGTGATAAACAAACCAACACCAGTTGCCATGTGGTGGTGAAAGACAAACTCAAAGACATACAAATATATACATATATATATATATATATATATATAAATACATATAAAACAATTGCAGCGTGGAAGGTGTTTATAAGCCATTTAAGAGACACACAAAAACTGTTAGATTCAGCGGCACGGAATTTTGTCAGTGAACAGGTAGCAGTGTCAAAGCGATGAAAATATTTTGGCAAATTAAATTTAAATGCTAAAGTGAATCTAACGATTTTTGTGTGTTTCTTGAATGGCTTATAAGCACCTTCCATGGAGGCTATAGTCATGAGGCATAATGCCCATTTTTGTAAACTCAAATAATGTCAATCACATTGACATTAGTATATGATGGTACTTATTTTATCTAACCAAAACAAGGACCTGAAATCAGAAACAATGGCCCTTAAACAACAAAATTTGATGTCAGAAATACTGGGGTCTACAAGGGATAGATGTCAAAATCGCAGGCTCATGAAAACAAGCTCTGAAGTTAAGGATAACGGCTTTTAACAAGAATTTCATGTTAAAAAATCCGAACACTGAAACTGGCTGCCACAAACAAAAGCTCAACGACAGCAACACTGGCCACACCTAACAGCAGAGTAATGAAAACAGAAATATTGACATCTAACAATGTTAATCTGAAAAACTAAAACACTGTATTGAGGTCTTAATAGGAATAATAAAAATTCCTGGATATTAAGGTGAGATAGTGCATTGCTTGTAGTTAAGAATGCTGCTGTTTCAATACTGTACAGTATCGACAGTGTTAATAATTATTTGGGTGTTGACCCACTTTAACTATTTACATTCGTGATTAAATATGTGGGAGGGATGGCATGGCTATTAATAGTTAATTTCCTGCCCAGACAACGAGCATGAACCTAGACATGTACACACACACACAGATATATATACATATACATTGTATAAATATGTATATGCATACATATATACAGGGTGTCCACAAAGTCTGGGTACATGGAGTAAATAAAATCATAACATAAACAATTAAATATAAGAAATTATAATTTCTTAAAGTATGTGTTAATCCCCATGTACCCAGACTTTGTGGACACCCTGTACATTAAGGTACAAGAATGGCAGGGTGGTTAACCCAGCCATGAAGTCTTGGGTTCAGTCACATTGCATGGCACCTTGGGCAAATGTCTTCTACCATAGCCCTGGGACTGCCGAAGCTTTGTGAGTAGGTTTAGTAAGTAGAAACTGAAAGAAGCTTCTAGCATGAATGTGCTTGTATCCTTGTCTAAGTATCACATGAAGGCTGTAAACAAGCAAGTGACGTTGATCATTGCAACTATTCTGTGAAAAACACATCTGATCATCAGGAAATATTGGGTTAGCGACAGGAAGACCATCCAGCAACATAAAATCTTCAACAACTTCTGCCTGATCCATGCAAGTGTGGAAAAGTAGACATTGAGCAATGATGATGATGACAATGATGATGGTATATACGTTATATATTAATATTAATATGTACACGCATATACACATTTCATAAACATGTATACATTTATGCACTTTATAAACATGCAGACATATGCATTTTATAGTCCTAGAGGACTATGAGAAATAGGATGTGGTTGAGAAGCAATCCTTGGGAAACTCCTACCTGCACACTAAATTTGTTGTAATGCTCATTACTGACTTTCACAGAACTGACAGTATCACTGTAGATGGCTTGGACAACTCTCACCAGCCACTCATCTACCCACTAGCTTCTGCATCAACTACCAGATGAGGGAGAGATGGACTCTGTCAAAAGATTTCTCCATGTCAACAAATGCCAAGTACAGTGGTTTATTTTTGGCTAAATGCCTCTCCTATAGTTGTCTTTGTAGGAAGACAGCACCAGTAGTACTTCTTTCTGACACAAAACGAAACTGCATCTCATTTGGGTTAACTCTCTTCTTATGTCCATGTCCAATAATTTGATACCTCTGTGATTACTTCTGCCCAAGGCACCTCCTTTACCTTTGTAGAAGTTGACAATAATACTGCTACACCAGTCATTGGGTATGACTCCACCCCTCTTGGAAAACCTGATTAGATATAAGGATGAATATTTCTTTTATTCTTTTACTGGTTTCAGTCATTTGACTGCGGTCATGCTAGAGCACTGCCTTTAGTCAAACAAATTAACCCCAGGACTTATTCTTTCAAAGCCTAGTACTTATTCTGTTGGGTTCTATTGCCGAACCACTAAGTCACGGGGACGTAAACACACCAACATCAGTTATCAAGTGATGGTGGGAGGACAAACACAGACACACAGATACACACATACATAAATATATATATATATGTATATATATATATATATATATATATATATATATATATATATATATATATATATATATACACACACACAATGGGCTTCTTTCAGATTCCGTCGACCAAATCTACTCACAAGGCTTCGGTCAGCCCAAGGCTACAGTAGCAGACACTTGCCCAAGATACCACACAGTGGGAGTGAACCCAGAACCATGTGGTTGGGAAGTAAGCTTCTTACCACAAAGCCACTTGGTGATAATTCCTGATGGGCCAGAGGTTTTCCCCAATTTATATCCTTAACTGCCTTATCTGTCGTGCTGCTGTTAACTCAGATGACTGGTCCCTCTGTTGGGTCTACATTAAGAAGATTCTCCTATGCATTTTCCACATTTAACAGCATTTCATAGTGGCACTTCCATGCCTTTTCGTTTGCAGAATCACTAAGTGCAAGTGTACCATCATCCATTTAAACACTTCTCTCCTTTAGCATCAGAATTTTCTCAAACACTGTTTATCAATCTGGAACACCTCAAGCCTCTGGTTCTCATGCCGCAGAACATTGACGAACTTCATCCTTTCCATTTCCTCTCTTATAACTATGTGTGTAATATGCACACACACACAAATATATCTACATATACACATATACAGATGTAGATGAGTGTGTGTACATACATATGTATATAATGATTACACAAGAAAATAAAAATAGAAGTGATTGATTTAATTATCCCATCCTTTTCATACATTACGCTAGAGCGAAATTACTGAGCACCATTTCTTCAGAAGGTAAATAATTAAATGAATGCAAAAATATTTCAAAGAGACTGCTTACATCGTAAGAAATGCTAAGAAAATAGTAATAGACACAGTGTCTACTTCAAAGAGGCTAGAAGTAGTTGTATTGTACATATATCAACAGAATTATCAACAATAAACCTGTATGCCACTGGCAGGAAAAGCAACTAATCTATGACATTGTAAAGATTCTGGGATCAAATTGATGGAAGTTATATACTAGCCAAAAGACAGAAAAAAAACTATAAATAATATGTTGATGAGAAAACAAAATAAACACACAAGTGTAGACTTGAATAGTATACTGAACAAGTATATAAATATGTTGATATAAACACATATTTAAATACACATGGCCACATGTACACACATATATCATCATCATCATCATCGTTTAACGTCCGCTTTCCATGCTAGCATGGGTTGGACGATTTGACTGAGGACTGGTGAACCAGATGGCTACACTAGGCTCCAATCTGATTTGGCAGAGTTTCTACAGCTGGATGCCCTTCCTAACGCCAACCACTCAGAGAGTGTGGTGGGTGCTTTTACGTGCCACCGGCACGAAGGCCAGTCAGGAGGTACTGGCAACAGCCACGCTCGAAATGGTGTATTTTACGTGCCACCTGCACAAGGGCCAGTCCAGCGGTACTGGTAGATATATAAATAAACAGCTTTGACAAACAAACACACAGTTTTCAATGATGTTTTGTTTTATGATTCAGAAAGTGAAATGACTGAAGTCAGCAAAGATTGGCATAATAAAATGAAAGTAAAATAATGTTTGGTAGTACTTGACTAAATTCAATGAAATGAAACTGGGAGATAAGTTTTCTCTGAATCCGAAAGATGAGCTGACTGAAAAGAATTATGTTACATGGTATATTTGTATTAATACGAACATTGAAGGTACACTTAACTTCTTTGCATCCCTGCAATTCATTCATAATTTATCAGTGTGCTATAAGGAACCAATCAATGCAACAGGTTAATCACCACTCATGTTCAGATGGAACAGTTTGGAGGAGTCAAAGTATTCAAGCATTATCAAAGTATTAAACCAGACTCTTTCTTCTCTAAATGCCATACCCCATTGCCTCACCTTGAAGGGTTTATGTATTGGTAGGCAGCAGCTGACTGCAAATAATACGTTGTTACAGAGCAGGTAGGTATCAGTAGAGAAGCAATAGTTATAACCGGTATAGCTATTTCTGAGATGTATGTATTGTCATATGTCAACTATCCTGTATATTGTTAAAAATGGTTTACACAATTTGTTAAATGCTTTCCACAGAATTATCTCATCTAATTCTTATATTTTAGTTTATTATTAAATTAAACGAATTATAATAAAATAATTCAAAATCAATATACAAAAAATCGAATTTTACATTTACCGTTTTGTCATATTAGTTTGAATCACTTTTATATCATTTTGAAGGAAAGAATTCTTTCAATTTCCATTAGGTTTCTACTGACTTCAGTATTTCGTTTTCTGTATCACAAAACCAAACATCAGCCTAGCCTCTTAATCTATGTCAAGAGGACGTTATGTGGGAAAATGACAATATATATAACTAATATACACACGTCTTTGAAAACATAAATGTATGCTTTTGTACACGTAGTATATGACGGAATCTTCTGTCGAAAACGACGTGTCAATGCTCAGCTTTTGCTGAACGAACTGCACAAATGATTTGTTTTATAGTGACCGAATGTATGTTGCTATTAGCTCGCTCTCTTTGTCAAAATCGACCCTGAGCAGGTGCACAGTGTATTACACGTCAGGTATCGAAGTGATCGCAGAGCAACGTAAAACGAAGTGTTTTGCTCAAGAATACAACGCACCACCCGATGCCAGGAATTAAAACCACGATCTCGCTATCGTGAGTGCAACACCCTAACTACTAGGCCATGTGTCCTCACACAGTATGTACACTTACATAAATACATACCTCTATAATTTCACAGACAAAAGCATGCAGACATACCTTTACACATACACACTATATATGAGTTTTAGTAATTCATTTCAAACTAATATATTATAGTAATTCCTTAGAGAGATAGGAGGTTTCATTGAAGGATAAAACGAGTGACGTTCATAAATTCTTTATAGGCACACAGGAGAGAAACTTGCACCGAAAGATGTAATGTCTCCGGTCAGCTTTCTTCAAATATTTGAAATTTTGTTTGTTTTACCTGAACACCTGTTGTAATAAATTCAAATCTAACAACATTCCACTTCGTTGATACTCCAGGACAAAGAAGATCCGAGCCGAACTGATTTAGATGATACTACTGTTTACTTTAGGAACATATAGGGGTATATATGTGCTTGTGTGAGGTGCCTTGAATGACAAATTGAATTTGTTAGTGGTTTAGAAAGACTAAAAGAAAACAGCTGAAACAAGACTGGATGTAAGGAACTTTTAGGTACGTGTTTATAATCCCGATTACATCCATCTATACACACACGCTTACATACATGCACACGTACATGCATACACCACAGTGCACATTTCTAATGCATACATACTGAACACGCTTATGATTTGCACAAGAATGCAAGGAAATAGCGGTGTGCATCTGTTAACAAGGAGGAGAAAAGGGAAAGGGAAAGGGAGTACTCAAAATTAAAAATAAAATTATACATTGATATTTTATTGAGAGCAGGAACTTCACAAACTGTTACACCCAATTTCTCGTTTCAGAAATTCAAACGATCAGAAACGAGGAATTCAATTTGTGAAGATTTTAGCTTCCAACGCGTACATAAAATCAAAGATATGTGGACGGATACCCAGAGAGATAAAGTTGATTTTATAACACACACACACACACGTCTATAGGCACATCTAGTGGGGCCCACTTGTGTAAGTATGTCTAATTACTCTCCCACATTCGCAAAAAAAAAATTTCACAACAGATTTCCATATAATCGGAATGTACATTATCTGAACGGTATTTATAGAAAATTTCATTTAAAATATATCAATTTTTCTAAAAGTTGTGGGGAAACGAAGTCGGAAGGAAAGCACATTGTAAGTACGCCTATATATATAATACGGTTTATAGAGGAAGGAGGTAAAAAAAAACAAAAAACAAAAAACAAATGTTATGGAGCAACTCACCGGAAATCTCATCAGTCAAATCGCCATATATTGTGATTGGAGATAAAAGACAGACGAGAAGTACTCCTAAATATCTAGACATAATTCGCCACCATCAGAGAATTTGTGGTGCGGAATTACCCGCTGGTTTGGTGGACTGGTGTCTCCAGCAACGGAGCAACTTTTGGGTGAAGCGGAGCACTGGTGGAGAATAGAGTAAAACGACTCAACTTTATACAACTTAACTTTGTTCTATGTCACTTGAAAGTTGGTATTCATTCAGGTCTTCTGAGAGCTAAAACGTGTTTTTAATAATATATTTCACTGATGATTAATTAACTAAATCACTTTACACATATTATTACTGTTCTTCTATGCTTTTGGTGAAGTGTTTGTATATATTTGTCAAGCCACGTTAGTTTAAATTGTTCTTCTAACTAGCCTATCTCCCCACATTCGTCTTCACCATTGCGGCCCGACCTACACAAACATCAGTTTCACACCCTCTCTCTTTCTCTCTATTACAATTTTTTATTACTCTCCCTCTCTCTCTCTGTCAGTCTCACGTTCCCCTTTTTCTCTTAATAAAACTTTCCCCCTCTCTCTTCTCCCTTCTCTCGCTCTTTTCTCATTTCTCACGTTCTTTTCACCTCATTCTCTTGCTCTCTTTCTTAATAATTCTCTATATCTCTCTCTCTTTATTTCTTTTTTTTTTTTCTGTAAATCGTTTCTCATTTTTTGCTCGACAAATTTTGTCATAGTATTTATATCACTCTCACTTTCTCTTTATTGTTTTCTCTTTCCCTCTGTCTCTGAGTCACATACCTTCATTGCCTGCTTTTTTCATTCTCAAACTTCGATTTTCTCTCCGTAAATCTCTCCCTCTATCATCTCCCATTTTAAACCATAACTCTCTCTCTCTCTCTCTCTCTTTACACACACACACAGACACATATGTGTGTGTGTGTGTGTATATAAATATATATATGCGTGTGTGTATATATATATATATATGTATGTATACTTTCTATTTTGTTTCCCCATTCTCTTTCCCTCTCTATCTCTCTGTCTGTCTGTCTCTCTCTCTCTGTTTCTAAGTCTACTTGTATATTTCTGCCTGTCTCACTGAAAGTTGACAATTTCAGTGCTCACTAAAGATCAGTGTAGCCAAATGTATCTCCTCTCTTTTCCTCTCATGGCCATGGGCATTTGACACTTTATGATTCTGGCCACAAAGCTAGAAACAATTACCGAAGAAATCTAGGTTCCCAGGTAAAACAGCGCAGCCGTCGCAGGGGTTCTATTATGTAGTGAGAGATTTTGAATTTAAAACGTAACAAGAAATTTTGAGGTAAGACTGGCGTCCAATAATGCAGAGATCCCGCATTAACTTCGAAACGACAACCAACTCCAACAAAACAAAAATAGCCGCAATAGAAAAGAAAATGTACGGAGTTTCCGAGTTCGAATCTGGCGAAAGCTGGCATTTCATTTTCCATTCATTGCGACTAATTAATTATTTCTAATTGACGTAATTTATTTCGAAAAAGAAGAGAGTCAAAGTTAGTTCCTGTGTCGAGGGAAAATATTGATCAGTAGTAGTAACAGAACAACAAATCTGGTGCGTGTGCGTGCATGAGAGAGAGATATAGAGAAGTAGGCAGAGGATAGGAAAAGACAACACACACAAAAGAGCGGAGGAGAGTCAGGAAAATGTTTGGAAAGAGAAGGAGAAGAGCTCCAAAAGAGTAAGTACAGTAATGATGGCATCGCTCAGTAACATGTGGGTCAGAGGAATTAAGTCAGCAACAGCCTGACTGGTGACATCGCTCGTGTGTGTGTGTGTGTGCGCGTATAAATACACGCACACACACACACACACACATTGGCAGTCGTTGCTGCGTCGGATAGATTCCTTCGCAGGATTTGTTTTGGTGTTCTACATTCTGAGTTCAAATCATGCCGAAATCAACTTCATCTTTCACCCTTTCAGAGTCGATGAAGTTCTATTCAAATACTGCGATTTCTCTTTCTCTCTCTCTCTCTCAAATGGCTATGTTGCACTGTGTGAAGGGTCATTGTAGGGCATATAACGTCGATTCTGTCTCTAGAAACTGTATAAAGGATTGAGTGAGGAAGTAGCAACTGTTTCTCAAAGAAACACTGTATTTTGTGGAACACGCATGCATGCACATACACACACACACACACACACACACACACACAAGGGGGAGGGAGGAATTGATGTTCTAACTCACAAGACAATTCATTTGTACAATATTCTAATTTTATGAAACATTTGTGTGTGTTTGTGCGTGGGTGGGGGAGCTGATTTTCCCGATATGTGATTGGTCACTCATATATAATAAATCTGGTCCAATTTTTTTCCCCAGTTTGTGGAACTAACTACACGTCACGAAAACTACTGCTGTAACCACCTGGACTTCCATCACACCTGAAAAGTGCCACCTGTTGGATTCCTCTACGCTACGTGTTCAAGCAGTCATATTATACATTCTCACAAACTTATGATACCAAGTCACACGCACACACACAAATCACATCTCTCTCTCTCTCTCTCTGTGACCGCGTGTGTATCGTTGGCGATTTTCTTTCTCCGTCTTCCCTTCTTTGGACTTTTTCTATATTTCTGACGAAGAGTTCCACTCGAAACGTTAAATCCTCTTTCTTTTCTTTCCTTTCCTAAGCGTCCAATAACACAGTACTTGTTCCACGTCCTCGCGTTGTTGTTTTTACTTGCTAGTTCTTATTTGGATTGACTATATATATATATATATATATAAACAATATATGAGTATATGCATATATATGTACACGTATGTACATACCTTCATCTACATGTACATATAGATACATATCTGGGTACATGACGTTGCAAAAAACATGGACAAAGTGATAAACAAGGTACAAAAAACACGCAGGCCACATAGAGAACATATCCTTCTTCAGCTGCCAGAGAGAATTTACTTGGGAAAGGATGCGTGGCGTTCGATCATATAATACTATATAAACATATGCATATATCCATACATTATGTATGGATATATGCATATGTTTATATATTATTTATATTATTTTATATGTATATATATATATATATATATATAAACAAAATTAAGGGTTCAGCAATAGGTTGCTTCATCACATACCGAAGTTCAGGAATAGCAGCTAAAAATGTAGATTTGGAGATACTTTCAAGATGTGTCGACTGCAATGATGGCGCTAGATCATGCATGCACATTTGCCAGTATCGTCGAATTTACAACAGGAATATCATACCGATGAGGTAATGAAGAGTTTTTATACTCCTAAACCAGAAACATGTCTATGATTAACTATGGCTAGTTTAGTTCGTTATTTTTCTTCTTGTTTTGCCTATGTGAGTTGCGGGTAACTGCTATCTGTTGGAGTTTCAGCATTTTTAGCTGCTATTCGTGAACTTCGGTATGTGGTGAAGCAACCTGTTGCTGAACCCTTAATTTTGTTTATAAATGTATAAGAACTTTTAAATAAGTTCCACACCGATAATGGTGCTTACATACCGAAGGGCTTGGTAAAAATTATTAATTATTAATTTATTAATAAATTGATAATCCTTTACCCTTTTAATTGTAATAATTAATTTTTTATATATATATAATATATATATATATATATATATATATATATATATATATGTACACTGAGAAAGGGGTGGGAACGGAGGTTAGACAGAGAGAAAAATGGACAAACAATTAAACATGACAGGAAATCATTTGTATGAGATTTACATATACCTATTATTTTGGTTTCAAATACGAAGAGCAAAGTCAACCTTGGCGGAATGTGAACTCAAAATTTAAAGACGGACGAAATGCCGCTAAGTATTTTGCCCGGCTTGCTAACGATTCTGCCTGTCCACCGCCTTCATATTACATGTTCATATTACAAGATGTTGTTATTCTTTTGTAACTGTATCAAAGATTCAACGATTAGTTGATGCAAACAGAAGTACAATAAAGAGGCAATAGTTATACACAGCAAATAAGCAAAAATATTATCAACTCGCATGATGCATATATTATTATTTTCAAGATGGAACGCCGAAACTTTTCGTCGGAAGAATGAGTGATAAATGCACAAAAAAAAAAGTAGCAACCACAAGCATCAATAAAAATACAGAGGAAGAGGACGATAATAACTAATGGGGAGGTAAATACAGGAAAAGGAGATGTATTATATCATCAACCAGTCACCGCATCTTTGAAACAGCTGTAAAAGAATAACCTCATCATATTATATGAATATCTAATGTATCATCCCATACAAATGAATTCTGCCGTCTACAAATGTTTGCCGATTTTTTTGTGTTCTCGTTTCTCGTTCGTTGTGCATTTCTTATAACCAACTCTCTTCTGCTGGACTACTTTACCCCGATTAGGAAATTAGAATTAAAGAATCGGACCAATCAAAACACTGCTTCGGTGCTTCTCTATTCCATGCTTACACTAGCGTTTTCTCACCCATATTACACAGACAGAGGTGCGCGCGCGGAACACGTATGCATACATACACATATATGTATATATTACGTGTGGTGTATGTGTATGTATGCATATATGTGTGTGTGTGTGTGTGTGTGTGTGTGTATAAATATATATATATGCATACATATATGGATGTATTCTTGGCCTATACATACATATGTGTGTGTGTATAGGATAAGAATACATCCACTGCAAAATAATTCAATAAACCCACTTGAAGCAGATCTTTTTCTTAACGTAGTTAAAATGATAAATTTTAAAATTAACATACAATTCTTTGAGCAAGAATCCTACATCTCTTCAAAATCATAAAAACTGGTTTCATCTGAGATAACAATATGCATATGCGTGTGTGTATGTGTAGATATAGATATATATACACATAAACACGTACGCACACGCTCTCTCTCTGTCTTTGTCTCTCGCTCTCTCTCACATGAAACAGACAGCATTTATACCAAAGATTAATGGCTAATAAACAAAATTGACAATCAAACATAGAACTCCATATTTGACGAAGACAAAGTAATAACGATTAGTCTTAAAGTCAGTGGCGGCTCGTAGATAAAATTAGTGGGGGTCCTGCTTCATGAAAATTTTTAGCCATTGTTTTAATATTGTGTAAAAGGAAACAAACATATAAAAATAAAATTTATACATAAACTTGATCGGTTCGCGTTTTAGCTACTGCCAGGTAGTGTGTTTAATTTGTTCCCTGAACACCACCGTGAATTCCCTCTTCTTTTTCAAACCTCCCTCTAAATCACAAAATGGGGGGGGGGGGTGCCATATTTTTCAAATTCTGACAACAACACTGAAGCTGGAAGGAGGATAATAATTTAATTCTACACTTTATCGCATTCAAGAATATAAACACGTTTTTAAGCACAACACACGCGGTGTCAGAAAGAAACACTGCCTTTCACCGGCACTGTCGTTCGCGCAGAACTCTCTCTCCCTAGTGTGAAGCTTCCTATCTCGGAAATGTGAGCATGCACACGACAGCCAAATACTGCGTCGCTGGAACTGTGAAGCGCACAGTTCTATACAAACATTTTTGTTTTTTTTTTTGTTTTTTCATAAACTGGGGATGGCTACTAACATGAAGCTTGAGGATTATATAATGTTGAAGTATAAATAAAGGAAAAAAGGACTCATTATATTGAATGTTATCGATAATATCGAGTGGAAATAGCGGGTGCTGCAGTTCCACAGATCCTATACACGAACCGCCACTGCTTAAAGTAGACTGTAGAATATTTCGCTTTACGAAAAGCTTACATCACTTTGTATTAAAAAGCGGAGGATATATTGGGTAATGTAGTCTAGATACTCTATGTCTGACCAAAAAAGATGAGATGGATACAATTGGAAAGCCTTTCATTACATCTTTGGTCTATCAGTCTGACTTGGAGCTAAACAACACAGACGATAACAAAAATGCTGTTCTTCGTAGTGCAAAATTCAGGTTCATTGACTGTTTGGAGTGAATTAGATACAGTCGACATGAATATTCTAAATTACATTAATTCATGAAGTTTGAAATATCATATTGATCTTGTTGTAGGATAATAGTGTTTCTGTTACATAATGTCTCAACTGCATCAGTAATAAGCATCATTGCAAATTTACAGTTTGATAGAATTGTTTCCCTCTCTAACAAAATCCTTTCTCTAAACTTCATTTAAATCAGTAAATGTTATAGGATTATAGAACATGGAAAGAAATCTCTTCTATGCTTTTGTAACTTCTTTTGAAATTGAAAAATGAATTATTTTATGTTTCTTTGAGGAATCATAACACAACAAAATTGAATTATATTAGTGCGCTTTATGTTCTAGACCTTCTTCAAAAAAGATTTACTACCTTAAAGAGGGGTTTGTGCTTGGACGATGGTTAAATAAATTTTCCTTGATATGAACAGTCATGAATTAGATTTGGAAACGATCTAAAAGCTATATTAAAAAATTTGAACCTTATATTGATTTAAATGTTGTTCACATTTTAGTTACTTTAAATTTAGGTGTTAATAATAGATATTATCGTGGCTGAAAACCTGATGAAAAATTACACTACATCAAAAGGAATTTTACCATCCTCCAACAATTTAAAGAAATATTATTCATATTATTCACAAATGTATATTGAATATATGGTGAGGCCTTCTTTAACATTTCTGCACGTTATAATGTTGGTGTTAAACTAAATAACGTTTTAGCCGACATAATTTATTGCATAAAAGATATGTTTAGAAATGAAAAAGGAATATTGTATGGATTAACCCACCCATTCGTTTAAAAGCTCGTTCCGTTAGAGAAATATTTTAAATTTAATATCTTCATGATATTTGTTAGATCGCAAATATACGCCCTTTAATAAAAATACTGTTAGATAATGCAGTTACTTCTATACCAATAATTTTACAGTCTCGCTGAATTCAACACCAAGTACATTTCCTATTTTTAAAAAATATTACAATTCTATCTTCTACTTCTAGTAGTAATATGCCAACTACTAGTCTATGACTTTTGAAAGC
The DNA here is from genome assembly GCF_046866305.1 of Octopus bimaculoides. Lineage (NCBI taxonomy): Eukaryota > Metazoa > Mollusca > Cephalopoda > Octopoda > Octopodidae > Octopus > Octopus bimaculoides. The sequence goes on along the minus strand of NC_142929.1, from coordinate 122,682,269 downwards.
TCTGGTTTATAATGGTAAAGTTTCTTTTGATAGCAATACTGTATCAAAATCCTATATCGAATTTACTGACAAAACCCTTTACCACTTAATACAGTCACAAACCTACAAAAAGAAAAAAAAGGATGACAGAGCCTTATCCAAGTATATGTGGCCTTAACGAGCATACAGACTATGCTTTTAAAATTCAGTGGTCAATTCTTGATTTTGCTTTCTCATACACTCAGAAATTTTTGTTCAAATTTCCGTTGTTACTGGTATCTCACTAGGAGTCCGACAGGTTTGAACAAGAAGCTAGAATTAGTTACTTTGTGAAGGCATTTCACCAAATTGTTCCTGAAACGTTTTATATCACCCGCCGAGTATATAACCTGTTATATGTAGCAGAGAATATTTCAGTTTCGAACGCCGTTTTACACACGCGTGCGAACGCGTACACATTGTTACACATAAACATACGCTCACTGTGTGTGTGTGTGTGTGTGTATGTGCGTGCGTGCGTGCGTATGTGCACGCGAAAAATATTAATTCTTTATCGTTATTTTGATACGAGTTGTCAACCCTGCACTATCTTTTCTGAGTGTCCAAAATAACGATTTTCTATATTTTTAGGTCAACCGTTTTCACATTTTCATTTATTTTTAGTTCATTACTTATTTATGATTATATATACTTTCCTTATAGAAGTCTTTAATACGATAGCTCAGAAAAAAGATACATTTTTCTTTTGTAAATAACTACTAGCGAACAAAGACTTTGCGATTGTGGAGAAAGGAGTGAAACTGCCCTCCCGAATTCCGACAAAGCAGCGGGGAAAATTCAGGCAAGGAAGAAAAAAAAAAACTGGGCAGGAAAGCAGAAAGATTAATAAATTAACAATGATGGCAAGTTAATAGTCAACTAATGTCAACTAAAGTTCTTTACAAGCGTCTCAATTAGTTAAAGAAATTAACGCAATCTCCTATATCCCCCAGTTTACAATCTCATTACACTCCAGTCTTTTTTTCGTTCATTGCTTAAAAATTTCGGAGTTTTTACCATGTTTCTGTTTTTGATCTTTTATATAACAATGTGTACAACTCCCGGACACTGGAAGTCGAACACACTCATTATAAAATCAACGTTGTAAGGATCGCTCTTTCCACTGTTCTGCTCTTTGCTGGTTTCCAATTCCAAATTGTAAACATTACATCTGATTATATTAGAAAAATTAATACTCAAACGTTTCTTATCACTGACACATCAAATGTGTAGAACGCAGCAAACAAAAAGATTCTGCTTACAAACTATTCTTGCTGATCGGAAAATGAATTTTATGCGGGCCAGGGGAACCCCATTTAAAAAGGCAAAACATTCAACACCGAATCTTTCAAATAATGAAGAGAATGATAATGATAAAACATATATACCTATAACTTACTCAACTTAGCAATTTCTCATAACAACTTTGTTTACAGTGACGATTAGGTACTGCAAAAACACGCAGAGTTCTGCATGGAACCTGGACTATCCAGATGAGAAAATATTTCAAGTACAAAAATGTTGATGAATTGCCCCTTATAACTCTCCTATCACTTTGCTAGCATGCAAGTCACTATCACTGAAATTGGACAAAATCAGGAAGTTTAATTCAGTATAGAGCAATAGCCTGGACACTTAGCAAAAAAAAAAATGGAATTCAAGCAAGATGGAACTTACAGTCTTAAACATATCTTAGAGAACTAACCCCAACAATAAACAGCTGTATGGAGATCTCCTGGCTGTTTCCAACATCAGGGCTGGCTCAAGGTACCAGCAACTCAGGCAGTTGCCCGGGGTGCCATGTATTAGGGGGCGCCAAGGAGGGTGTGACAAAGACAAGGAAATTTTCACGACTGTCAGCTAGTACACACCGAAGTGTGGCTTACCTGGGACACCAGCAACCCTAGGGCCATCCTTGTCCAAAATTATAAGGGAAAAGCACTTGCACTTCACGTGATACTGCTAACGGTCTAAACAAGAGCTGGCAAGTAACCTACTGCCATGGATACCAAAGTATGCCATACTTGAGCTGATTGTCCAAACACAACATGTAGATCAGCTCACCTGAGACTCTGGATGCCTACCTGAAGACCTCTCTCAACTAATACAGGACTGAGCTGGATGGTGTGTGCAGCTTAAAAATGTCTGAGAAAGCTTGACCAGATGATGATGAAATGAAAGAAAATTAGTAAGGGGTTTAGTTTGAGAAATTTCAAGAGTGAATGGTTTTAAACTTTACCTTGTTATATCTCTGCCAGTCACAAAAGTTATGCTTTACAAAGCTACTTACATCTTGTAAAT
>NC_142929.1:122637450-122674950 GCF_046866305.1 Octopus bimaculoides | reverse complement strand
TAATATTTATACATATTATAAATTTAAATACTAACTTATCAGATGGTATCAGTGAATATTGATCAATTGGTATATACTGGTATTTAATAAAGGAGTATACTAACTATAAATTAATTTAATTATAATCTAAGCAGTTTATTTTAAGTAGTGAATATACCAATATTGTTATATATAAGCTAAGTATGAATTTATAGAGGTACAAATATTAAATTTATTTTATAAATAAATAAATAAATAAATAAAGGCTATTATAAAATAATAAAGAAATAAAGTAATCAGATAGATAAAGGCCCTAATAAATACTAAGATCAGGAAGGTAAAGCACTTCGATAAAGGGATAAAGTAACTTCTAAAGATCATTTCAAACAATATTGCCATATTGTATAAAGTTAAAATTTAGGGTAATCAAGAAGATTATTAAGAATGATATTATAACAAAAGGATAAAACTTCTATGAATACTTTTGATTATATACCAAATTTTACCACAATAGAGAGAGAAAAGAAAATTACATAGAAATAGTTTAATATTTATACTTATTATTTATCTAAATATTAACTTAATAGATGGTATCTATGGAGATTGATCAATTGGAATTTAACTGGTATTTAATGAAGGAGCACTGAGGCTAAAGAACATGTTAACCATACACTAATTTAATTAAATTGAATTGTTTTAAGTTGTGGAGATACAGGTATTGTTTAATTATATAAGCTAAGTATGATTTAATAGGGGTACAAAGATTAGATTTATTAAAGGCTGTTATAAAACAATAAAATGATCAGGTAAGGTAGTGCACCATAGCAAAGGAATAAAGATAGCCTAATCACTAAAACCATTACAAAGTATATATACCTAATTAACTTCAATAGAGAAGATTTATAGAAAATATATAATTTAAGTATTATGAACTAAAAGTTGTTTATTAACTTATTTAGCTTAATACAATCAAGACTGATACTCGGTATTTGTTAAAAGAATATTGGAGTGGCTGTGTGGTAAGTAGCTTGCTTACCAACCACATGGTTCTGGGTTCAGTCCCACTGCGTGGCACCTTGGGCAAGCGTCTTCTACTATAGCTTCGGGCCGACCAAAGCCTTGTGAGTGGATTTGGTAGACGGAAACTGAAAGAAGCCCGTCGTATATATGTATATATATATGTATGTGTGTGTATTTGTGTGTCTGTGTTTGTCCCCCCACCATCGCTTGACAACCAATGCTGGTGTGTTTACGTCCCCGTAACTTAGCGGTTCGGCAAAAAGAGACTGATAGAATAAGTACTAGGCTTCCAAAGAAGAAGTCCTGGGGTCGATTTTCTCGACTAAAGGCGGTGCTCCAGCATGGCCGCAGTCAAATGACTGAAACAAGTAAAAGAGTTATAGGACATGCTAATTATATACTAATTTTAAATGAAGAGGTATAATATAGGCTTTAAAAGCTATTAGTGTTGATCCGTACATGATATTACAGTTTCTTAGAGAGACTTAATTAGAAGGGCTGCTTGTATAAAAGCCAATATAAATACTAAGATCAGGAGGATGGAACCCTTTAAGAAAGGGATAAAAAATTAATTACTAAAAACTATTTTAAACAATATAGCCATATTGTATCAAGTTAAAATTCGGGGTTATCAAGAAGAATTAGCATTGAGGCGAAAAAACAAATTAACTATAAATTAATTAAGACCCAAAGGTGTCAGGTAATGCTGAGTAAGTGCTATGGATAGACAATAGTTAAGCTCCAGATTCTGTGATTATGCGAATAAGGAGTCCAATGTAGGTCATAAATCAGCATGTGTCTATATGAAAAAGTTTTTTTTCAGAATGAGATAAAAAACCAAGGGTGTGAAGATTTTAGAACATTTATAAATAGGTCTTACAGCTGTTTCCAGGATATTTATTATATCCCTTCATCGAAGACAGTGTGAGAAAATGGTTAAGCAATAGTTAATTTAGATAAGATACAAAATAGAGAGTGAAGTGGAGATATACAGGGATGTCTCTCTCTCTCTCTGTGGCTGCTTATCATTCGTCTATATATACATATATGTATGTATGTATATATATGTGCAAACATAAATGTATATATATTTATATATATAGGCATAGGAGTGGTTGTGTGGTAAGTAGCTTGCTTACCAACCACATGGTCCCAGGTTCAGTCCCACTGCGTGGCATCTTGGGCAAGTGTCTTCTACTATAGCCTCGGGTCGACCAAAGCGTTGTGAGTGGATTTGGTAGACGGAAACTGAAAGAAGCCCGTCGTATATATGTATATATATATGTATGTGTTTGTGTGTCTGTGTTTGTCCCCCCAACATTGCTTGACAACCGATGCTGGTGTGTTTATGTCTCCGTAACTTAGCAGTTCGGCAAAAAGAGACCGATAGAATAAGTACTAGGCTTACAAAGAATAAGTCCTGGGGTCGATTTGCTTGACTAAAGGCGGTGCTCCAGCATGGCCGCAGTCAAATGACTGAAACAGGTAAAAGAGTATATGACAGGCTTCTTTCAGTTTCCATTTACCTAATCCACTCACAAGCTTCAATTGGCCTGGGGTTATAGTAGAAGATACATGGCCCAAGGTGCTGTACAGTGGGATAGAACCTGAGACTGCAAGGTTAGGAAGCAAACTTCTAACCACAAAACCAAGCTTATATACATAATCAATATTGCAGAATATCCATGCTTGTTTCTCTACTATGGAAAAAATGGATGTAAAAAGCGGAAAAAACTGATGATTTCTATCAGATTATAAAGTCATTATTTCTGCAGTTCTTGTTCCACCTTTAGACATCTCTTGGACAACCAGCTGTTCAGTACCAATAAATCTTAACACTTTTTTTTCTAACTTTTCTTGTTGGTTTTCGATTTTGCTTTCTTTACTACCGTTTTTTTTTTCCCCCTGTCTTTTTACTGAACCTAGCTAATCTTATTCTTCACTTTCCTTCAATGGCACAATATTTTGTTAGTAAAGTAGACATCACATTATTCACTCAACTCAAATACTCCACACCTCTTTACTCTAGCTCATGGTATGCTCTCCCCATTTGTTTCTTACAAGTTAACACACACACACACACACACTCTCTCTCTCTCTTTCTCTACTCATTTGTCAGGCACCAACTCAATTATTACAGGAGTCAGATACTTTTATTATTGTTAGTGTACATGAAGGTGATCACAATCATTGAATTTGTCAGTGCTTCCATTATCATTGTTATCATCATCATTGCAGTCAAAATTTTCATCATCATCATCGTCGTCGTCATCATCATCATCATCATCATCATCATCATCATCATCATCATCATCATCGTCGTCGTCATCATCATCATCATCATCATCATCATCATCATCATTACTGTCACTATCATGACTGCCATTTGCACCATCAGTATCATTATAACATCATCATCAATCATCATCAACTATCATCATCATCATCATTGTCATCATCATCATCGTCATTGTCATCATCACCATCGTCAATGTCATTGTCGTCGTCATCATCGGCTCTATTGTCATAATCAGCACCAGCATCATTTCTGCGTTCACCATTATCACATCCACCATTATCATCATATCCTCATGCAATAATAATAATAATAATATGATTCACAACAACAAAAATTAAATCAACAACAACAACAGCAATAACAGCAACTCTAATGACAACAACAACAGTAACAACAACAACTGTAGTCACAGAAATCAATATCAAAATGAAACAGAAAATATCAGTCAGTGATGTAATAAATGTTGTTGTTGTTGTTGTTGCTGCTGCTGTTGTTGGTGGCTTCCAAGGCATGATGGCTTGCTGGCATAGCCAAGTGGTTATGAAGTTCATTTTTCAACTACATGGTTCTGGTGCAGCATCTGGGACAAGTGTCTTCCACAACCTTGAGTTGATCAAAATTTTGCATGAAGTCTGGCACCCATGCCAATGTCGTCTCCCTCATTGGACACGAAACTCAGCTTGCGAAGACTTATTGGGGCAAGCGAAAGCGAAATTGTGATGGCACCTGTGCCCAGCGTCGCCTTTCTGGCACTTGTGCCCGCAGCATGTGTAAGGACTTTCGAGCGAGATCGTTGCCAGTGCCCCTGGACTGGCTCTTGTACGGGTGGCACATAAAATACACCATTTTGAGCGTGGCCGTTGCCAGTATCGCCTGACTGGCCTTCGTGCGGGTGACACGTAAAAGCACCTACTACACTCTCGGAGTGGTTGGCGTTAGGAAGGGCATCCAGCTGTAGAAACTCTGCCAAATCAGATTGGAGCCTGGTGTTAACCATCTGGTTTCACCAGTCCTCAGTCAAATCATCCAACCCATGCTAGCATGGAAAGCGGACGTTAAACAACGATGATGATGATGATGATGATGTAATATACAGAAAGTGTGTGGAAGCCAGTTGGCGAGACTAGACCAGTTCAAATGTGGTAGACTTAAACCATCACTCTGTTTAATACCATCACCTGACTATTGTTAATAGAAACCATTCTGGCATAAACACTCTGACCAAGTTTCTTTCCTTGCTTCCTTCCTCTAACTTCAGGGACTTTGTATAAAAGATCATGAATGAATGTTGTCCGTTCTTCCTACACTGGTTAAACGATTAATAAACATAAAAACTGCAACAAAACTAAAACCTCAACATCAACAACAACAATTACAACAACTACAGCAGCAGTGTCAACTAAAACATCAACTACACCAACAACAACTAAAACATTAACAACACAAACAACAATAATAGCAAGAGTGAAACCTTTGCTCAAATGAAAATACAAAACCCTGAGTCTTACACAAGACATATGACTCTGCCTAGCTCTGCCTATTCTAGCTAATACAGATACAAGTTATACCTCAGTGTTGGTTTCAAATCATACCTTACGATCTTACAAGAGCAGAGAATCTTTGGACAATATTGACTGTGATGTACATAAAATGACAGGATGGTCGTAGCTGGGACATTATGATTAAGTCTGAACACCCAGTGCTCACCTGGGGCTAAACAACCTCAGTAACTTCTGTGCTATCATTAGTTACAGTAAATAGTTAACTACACTGGTCTAGATTTTCCCCCTCCCTACCTACCAATTAATTTATCAGATGTATTCAATGGATCACTGGAAATCAATGATCAGGGCTATTAGTGTCATATGAAAGTAAGATTAGTCATCAAAATATATAAATTTTGTCTTCATCACATATTTATATCATGTTGCTTACATTAATGCCCATAATATAAAAGATGTTGACTCTAATTTAACAATTGCTTCTTATGCAAATGGTGTCACTGAGTTATTTAAATTCTAAATAGTTGCATTTTTCTACACCAACCAATGATTATTTCATCTCTGTTTCAGTAACTATGGTAAGAGTTATACTTCATTAAAGAGTTCAGAATAAAACTGAAACACGTATAGAACTGTCTCTTACATTTGCCAGAAAAATGAAAATGATATTTCCCATTGACTAATATCATTTCCAATTTTACCTCTCCATGTATTTATGGAACCTATATATGAAATACATTAATACCACCTTACCTGTTGTCCTCATGTCATTTTTAGATACCACATTTTAAAAGATTTATCTCAATATATATAGAAATATAATTCTTAAATATCATCTTAAAGACATTTAGAGATTATATATGATGTAGACAGAAACATAAAGGCAAGAATAATCCTGTGATAAAATATATAATTCTTCTAATCCATTCTAAAACTCTACAATGGACATAAAAACATAGAAAAACCAAAGTAAATTAAAGCTTTTGGCATTTTCAATTATTTCTTTATGAGGTGAAAAGAAATTGGTAAATGTTGAAAATATAACACAAAACCTCATAATTTATAATTATAAACATTTTTGTTGAAGTTAAACATTAATTGTGAATCCAATTTGTAAAACCACTTAGAAAATTTAATTACAAAAATAATGGCAAGAGATTTCTAGAAAGAATAAAAAATAATTTAAAAAAAGCCCTCCTGCTGTTTTTCTAAATTCTCATTTTCTGTGTTCTTTTGCTATTACTTGTTTTCTAATTGTAATTGTTTTTTTAGCAACAATTAAATCTAAAAGTATTTTCTATGAGAGTCTAAAAGTGAGGTTACCATTCTGTGTTTGTTCAAAGACTATTACAATACGATCAGTCTTATTGTCTCAAATAAAGAAAGTGTGATCCCACCACTCTTACAATGCAGAGTGGGAATAAACATAGATACCTGTAGAAATATGCCATACACAAAAAGTAAGTCACTTCTTTCTATTCCCTAATTTGTATGGTTATTTTTGGTTCATGGTAGCAGACCCTTAGAGTCCCAACATAAGTCTTCTTACATTCCATACAAATCCAAAGTTCTACACTAAAGCCTTGACAGTATGCTCTGTCTTCACACACACACATAAGGTAATGATCTGTGTGGTTGCAGCCTAGAGTTGGGATAGCCTGTCTTTGATTCACCTAAGAAAAAATACACATTTGATAGGAGCAAATAACAACTGAGGCTTGCCATTCTCTGACAACAAATAACTTAGTTGTTGTCATTTAGCACCAAGGCAGCTCTAAACAAGCACACCTATGATCTACACATCATCATCATCATCATCATCATCACCATCATCATCATCATCATCATCATTTAGCGTCTATTGTCCATGCTGGCATGAGTTGCATAGTTTGACCAGAGCTGACAAGTTGGGGAGCTGCACCAAGTTCCAGTCTGATCTGGTTTGGTTTCAATGGTTGGATGCCCTTCCTAAAGTCAACCACTTTACAGAGTGTGCTGGGTACTTTTACATGGTGCAACATGGGTGCTTTTATGTGGCACTGCCATGAGTGCTTTTTATGTTGCACCAGAACAGGACTTTTGCAGGTCAATCGAGTACACCACCAGGGAGACTGGACATTATCCATTATATCCTTCTTTTATATAATATATTAGTATGTGATTTTTAGGGAGATTTCCCTGCTGTTACTAATAATTTGAGTGATCACGGAAAAGCCCCATCATTTGTTTTGATAAATAACTTGGCAGATATTCCCTGTATACCACTGTCTCTCAGCATTAATTCAACCCATCACAATTCAACAATAACACTTTCATAATATCTATAAGATAGTTTTAAATTTCAGTTAAATTTGACTTTTGGAGGTTACTGTAATATTATAGCCTAGGCCATAATGTTTTAAGTTAGATTATCATACATGATACTGCAGCCTTTCAACTAATTCTGTTTTCAGAATACAAGTCCATTGGGATTCTTGTCAGTAAACACCAGAACAGAATACCATTGAATGAATAAATAAAGTTTATAGAAGTATAAAATAACTAACAAAACACATTCTAAATCATTAAGAGATAACATTGGTTATCCTAAATTAAATCCCTGAAGAATGCCAAAGTCAATACTTATTGGTGGACATGGAAAGCAAATAGGAGAAGATGCATACTGGAAGTTATAAACAATTGGGTTGTGAAGGTATCACACCAATCTCAATCTTCCCCACAGTGTATCATGGGTATTTTATACTGATTTAAACCATCTTTCAGTGAACTTTGCTGTTAGTAAAAATTGAACTTAGTTACTGCATGCAAACAAAATGCTTGTCCTGTTTATTGTAGTCACCTTCTTACCACTTATCACCTTCATATTTAAGGGAAGTGTACTGAGTGTTGAAACCAAGTGATAGTTTTGAAGATTATCTCAAGTGGTGTCAGTCATTTGAAAGTGAATTGTACTCTACCAATGAAGGGTAGTTGCTATTGGAAAGACTGGTTGCCAACAATTTATGACAAACCTTGTATATAAATTTGCTTGGTTAGCACTAAGAAAGTCCACTCAAAGTAGCAATAACAACAAAAACGATCGTAACCATTCTTAAAATCAGAGAACTTTCATAAACTAAAAATTAGCATTTAAAGGCAGGACACATAGATGCAGGCATAGCTGTGTAGTTGAGAAACTTGCTCTCTAACCACTTAGCCTTGGGTTCAGTCTCACTGCTTGGGCAATCATCTACTATAGAATTAGGCTCACCAAAGCCTTCTGAGTGGATTTGATAGACAGAAACTGAAAGAAGCCTGCCATATATATATACACACATATAACTGGCCTTCATAGGATTTTCGAGCGAGATCGTTGCCAGTGCCTCTGGACTGGCTCTTGTGCGGGTGGCACATAAAAGACACCATTTTGAGCGTGGCCATCGCCAGTACCGCCTGACTGGCCCTCGTGCGGGTGACACGTAAAAGCACCCACTACACTCTCTGAGTGATTGGTGTTAGGAAGGGCATCCAGCTGTAGAAACTCTGCCAAATTAGATTGGAGCCTGGTGTTGCCATCCGGTTTCACCAGTCCTCAGTCAAATTGTCCAACCCATGCTAGCATGGAAAGCGGACGTTAAACGATGATGATGATGATGATGATATGGACTGGCCCCTGTGCAGGTGGCACGTAAAATACACCATTTCGAGTGTGGCCGTTGCCAGTACCGCCTGACTGGCCTTCGTGCCGGTGGCATGTAAAAGCACCCACTACACTCTCAGAGTGGTTGGCGTTAGGAAGGGCATCCAGCGGTAGAAACCCATGCTAGCATGGAAAGCGGACGTTAAACGACGACGATGATGATGATGATATATATATATATATCATCATCATCATCATCATCATTTAGCATCTGCTTTCCATGTTCACATTAGTTAGATGGTTTGGCTGGAACTGGTAAGCTGGAGAGCTGTACCAAGTTCCAGTCTGATTTGACATGATCTCTATGGTTGGATGCCCTTCCTAATGTCAACCACTCCAAGAGTGTAATGGGTGCTTTTTTATGTGCCACCAGCACAAGTGCCAGTTACATGACACCGGCATTGGCCATGACTACGATTTGGCCATGACTACGATTTGGCCATGACCATGATTTCACTTGGCTTAACAAGTCTTCTCAAGCACAGCATATCGCCAAAGGTCGCAGTCACTTGTTATCATCTCTGTGAGGTCCAACATTCAAGTGTGTGTGTGTGTGTGTGTGTGTGTGCGTGTGCGTGTGCGTGTGTGTGTGTGTGTGTTAGTTATATAAATTGAAAAACTATTAGTTCTAAATTTCTGAACGAGAAACATGCAACAACGGTACATTAAAGTAAAGTTTATTTGCGAACATTAAGTGGCAGTCCTGATTAGGAGTAATGTTACTGCTATTGAGCCCCAGGAAAACATCGTCTCAAGCTGGTTATCGATGCACTAACAGTGACCTTATATTTTCGGATGAGGAAGCTAGTGACACCACTCAGCTCAAAGAAAAATCTGTATACCAATGGTTTCTAGTTTATTTCTCTTCATCAGCACAGAATAATAGCTTGGCTAGAGATAGCGACACTAATTCTTGTTTGAAGTAATATATATATATATATATATATATACTAGCAGGCGTACCCGGCATTGCCTGGGGCTGTTTGCTAAGTATGCCTGTTTGGTTATTAGACCATTCACGGATGCACCTCTGAACTGAATAAAAGAAATCATAATGGCGTTGTTTGATTTATTTAGCACAATAGTGAACATGCAGTCATACGCCCACACCATTGTCATTGTTTTCCATTGAGGCAGTAGGTCGATCTGTAAAAAACTGGAAGTAATTGAGTTTATTTTCCTTACCAAATAACTGCCGACATGTGTTGTTTAGCAGATAGAAAGGTTGAGCCTAAAGATATGACATAAAGAGAAATGGAATGTATATCTGCTGTTTCATTGGGTTGCACATACAACATTATCTGCACAAAAAATTTGATGTGTGGCCTGTGCAAAAAAAGATGAAAAGTGTAGTATCTGTTGTGTATGTCACAATTGGGGGCACTTAACAGAGAGCGTACTGTGAAGATTACACTAATGAAATAAATAGGGTGACAAGGCTATGGTTACCTGATGTTTTCCTGTTTGCCACATAGAGCAACATCCATTGTTGTCTTTCCCCTGTAGTCTCTGTAGCGCATGCAGCAGCAGTTGCTGCAGCATCTCTTGTAATTCGATCTGCATGTTGTGCTGCAGTCTCTGCAGCTCATGCAACAGCAGTTGAGGAAGCATCTCTTGTAAGTTGGTCTGCACATTGTGCAGCAATCTCTGAAGCTCATGCAGCAGCAGTAGAGGAAGCATTTCTTGTTCGGCATGCTGACCATTGCTCGTTGCACGGCAATATGTGCTAACCAATCACAATGCTGCTCTTCATTTTCCCTTCTTCACGCTGAAGCCATCCTAAGTGCATTAAGAGAGTTCCTCCTGGCAGCATCCTCAGCAGATTCATTTGCACACATACATTTACTTTCCTTTGCAGCATTTGTTTGCCGACCTATATTGGATCTTTTGCTTCAAGGCATGGAAAATTATCAGTTTACGCAATAGAAAAAGTCCTAAGGAAAAAGCGGTGAATGTGTAGCACCCAAAAAATAGTAAAATGTAGTTGGCCAAAATGTTGATCAAACAGACCGAACTCAGGATTTTTAATTTTGGGTAAGAGTTTTGAAGTGGCTTTAAGTTGGAATAACTACATGAAAAAGGGTGCTCATGTGAAAACAGAGGCAAATTGTAACTCGCAAATGAATACTGCTGGCAGTACTGTGCAAGCAGTTGATAAGAGCTCGCCACAGCTGACAAAGTAAAGTATTGATTTTTTTCCAGCTGGGTGTTTGTCACGTTTTTTACTAGCTCAAGCCAAATCCTAGGTGAATTGAGAGTAGTCTATTTATGCTGGGGGCACGGAATTTCGAGGAAAAAATTATAAGAAAAAAGTGTACTAAGTCAAAGAGAGCACACATGTCAAATTTGGTGAAATTAATTTGAAAATTGTAGGAGTAGAAGTGGTTCACACAACATGCAAACAAACAGACAGACAACTTGCCTTTTGATATATAAGATGAAATGCGTACTGTTGCATGGACATGGTGGGTTCAAATCCTAGGTGAATTGAGAGTAGTCTATTTATGTTGGGTGCATGGAATTTCGAGGAAAAAATTATAAGAAAAAGTGGCCTAAGTCAAAGAGAGCACACGTCAAATTTGATGAAATTCGGATGAAAATTGTAGGAGTAGAAATGGTTCACACAACACACACACACAGACAACTTGCCTTTTAATATATAAGATATATATATATATATATATATATATATATATATATATATATATATATCCCTCTCTCACTTTCGGAGAGGCACAAGCACATACACAGACATATACACACGCTGCAGTAACTTCCACCTACCAAATTCAATCACAAAGCTTCAGTGTGTGTGTGCATGTCTTCGGTGTGTGTACTATGTGTGTGTGCTATGTGTGTGTGCATGTCTTCATGTTGTCCTCCACCACCATTTGGCAACTGACGTTGATTTGTTTATGCCCGCCATGACTTAACAGTTCTACAAAAGAGATCAATGGAATAAGTACCAAGCTTGAAATGCTAGGGTTGGTCTGTGTCCCAGCATGACCACAGTCCAATGACTGATACATGTAAAAAACAAAAAAATGATTGCAGACATGTAGAATTAAGGGATACATTAAAGTGTGGCATTAACCTTTTACCACCAAACTTTTGATGATACATATATTTCCCTTTTTATCACATAGTCACAAGAGAAAGAGCAAACCTCATGACCTTTCTCAGGGTCTATGCGAATGCTTGGAAAGAAGGGAGAAAGTTGCCCTCAGGGCTGAGACATGATATAAATACTTACAACAGAGTGGACTCTGCTAAACATACCCAAGGACTGCATACACGGCCTCAGACTGGGGGATGAATTAAGTCTTATCTTTCTTTTACTTGTTTCAGTCATTAGTCTGCGACCATGCTGGAGCACCACCTAGAAGAATATTTAGTTGAAGGAATCAACTCCAGAACTTTTTTTTTAAGCCTGGTACGTATTTATCATTCTCTTTTGTCAAACTTCTAAAGTACAGGGATGTAAACACACCAGCACTGGTTGTCAAGCAGTGGTGGGGGACAAACACAGATACAAAACACACACACACACACACACACACATATATATGACGGGCTTCTTTCAGTTTCCGTCTACCAAATCCACTCACAAAGCTTTGGTTAGCCCGAGGCTATAGTAGAAGACACTTGCTGAAAGTACCACACAGTGGAACTGAACCTGGAACCATGTGGTTAGGAAGCAAACTTCTTACCATAAACTCACACCTGAATTAATTTTTTTAATAATGAAGAATTTTCAAGGATTTAGGAAAATAACTTTTTTGTTATTAGGCTGTTGCTTGGAACACAATTTAAAATATTTTAACACAAAGTTAAGATAGGGTTTTAAATCAAATATGAACGTTTTAAAATATGCCGTTCTTATCATAGAACTAATGGTGGTCTTCAGTGGATTAGTACCCAAAAGTGTCAAAATCCATGACTGCTGACTACAGTAACCATGAGTTCAAACCTTATTACTACAGCAAATGTATTCCATCACTAGGCTAAATTTACCTAGCTAAACAAACAAAGATACTTTATTCACTATTATCACAGTTGAGTGGCTGCAAAGAACAATGATTCTAATAAATAAACCACTGCACCAAACCAAGCATGGAAAATTGAATGTAAAAAGAGAATAAATAGTCAAATGACTGGTTGAATTAGTGATGGGTGTGGCTGATAATACGTATTATTTTAGTCAAAGATTTAGTATTAACTTCATGTTTCATCTTCTGCCAGGAACAAGACCATATATGTGTGTGTGTGTATATATGGTGTGATGGGTAAATTGTCACCATTTCATATTTTTATTTTCATGCATGCACATTGTTTCGTTTTGATTTTGTTGACTACACAGTATAGTAGGGTCAGTTGGGTTCCATCTGTAAGAAACACAGCAGCATAACGTAATTCACTCCGCCAGAAATTTGGAAATGGCGTGCTGTACTGCTTGGCATTCACGCCAGAAGCTCCAATATGAACAGATGGTGAACATATAGAACAACTGTTGGCTTGCCATGTCCCCAAAACATGTACCGAGAGTGATAAAAATCAAACATTCAGTCAACATTATGTTGTTTGGAGTGATCACTAGTGATGGTGACATTATGCTTCCATTAATCTTTCTACGCGGCCTCAGACTCAGTATGGAGGCCTACATCAAGTATCTGGAGGCGGTAGTGCTGCCCTGGGTGAAGAGGGTGGCTGCTGAAAGACAGGACTCTACACCGTGTCACACAAGCAGGAGAACCCAATCGTGGATGTCAGACAATTTCTGCTACTACATCACCCCTAACATCTGGCCACTTAACTCCCCAGATTGCAACCACTCGTGATGATGGCGTGTTAAAAGTGGTTGGCGTTAGAAAGGGCATCCAGCCATAGAAACCAAACCAAATCAGACTGGACCCTGGCGCAGCTTCCCATCTTGCCAGCTCTGGTCAAACTGTTCAACCCATGCGAGCATGGAAAACAGACGTTAACGGATGATGAAGATCCCTAACCACCTGTTACTCTCCTTTCATACTCTTACAAACCTATCTACCAACCCTTCCTGATCTTTTGCATGTATTTCTTTTATACTCACATTGCACATTGAGAGTACACTCTGACATCTTGTCACCACCATCTTTGTCTTCTTTCCTACTACTCCTACTCACACTTATATAATGTAGGGTAGCCATATAACACTTCTTTAGCAAAATATCTGTACCTGTTCCTCTGTCATATTTTAGACTCATACTACCAAGCATAAAGCCACTTCCCTCTCAACAACAACCCCACTCAGTTAAGTGGTTCTTTTCTTTGTCTTGCAAATTACTTATGACCTCACAAGTATCAGTCTCACAAAAATGCACCCAGTACACTCTGTAAAGTGGTTGGTGTTAGAAAGGCATCTAGCTGTTGAAACCATGCCAAAGTCAATATTGGAGTTCTGCTCATTGAATCCTGTCCAACCATCCAACCCATGCCAGCATTGAAGATGGACACAAAATGATTTAAATTCAATAATAGGTTGAATTCTTTTACAAGAATTTATCAAGTAGCTAGCGTGAAAAGAAAAACCTCATAAGGGAAAAAATCCATCATTTATTCCCAAAATATATATATTTATTTATATAAGGGCATTACTATACAATAATGTCTCACGCTATGAGGGACTCTAAGGTCAGACTACCATAAAAAAAACCATTTTTACCGAACACGACGAAATGCAACAGTTAATAAGAATATTCATAGAATGAAAACAAAGAGGAAGTATTTGATTGGATGCATGTGAAATTATAAAAACAGTCTTCTATGTACTATATTGGATACGCGGTGTTTGTTTGGTATGTTGATTTTCTGTCTACTTCTATTTATCTTGACCATATTATATTGACGAGTAGAGGTTGTATAATACTACAATAACTACGAAATCATGATCTATAATTCAGTCTGTTTTTAAGGGGCTGGCTTTGAGAGTTGCATTTCCTCGCGTTCGGTAAAAATGGATTTTTTTATGGTAGTCTGACCTTAGAGTCCCTCATAGCATGAGGAGGCATTATTGTATAGTAATGCCCTTATCATCATCATCATCGTTTAACGTCCGCTTTCCATGCTAGCATGGGTTGGACGATTTGACTGAGGACTGGTGAAACCGGATGGCAACACCAGGCTCCAGTCTGATTTGGCAGAGTTTCTACAGCTGGATGCCCTTCCTAACGCCAACCACTCAGAGAGTGTAGTGGGTGCTTTTACGTGTCACCCGCACGAAAACGGCCACGCTCGAAATGGTGTCTTTTATGTGCCACCCGCACAAGCCAGTCCAGGGGCACTGGCAACGATCTCGCTCGAAAATCCTACAGGAGCCAGTCAGGCGGTACTGGCAACGGCCACGCTCAAAATGGTGCATCTCATGTGCCACCCGCACAAGAACCAGTCCAGGGGCACTGGCAACGATCTTACTTGGCTTGCCGGGTCTTCTCACGCACAGCCCATTTCCAAAGGTCTCGGTCCGTAGTCATCGCCTCGGTGAGGCCCAATGTACGAAGGTCTTGCCTCACCACCTCAGCCCAGGTCTTCCTGGGCCTACCTCTTCCACGGGTTCCCTCAACTGTTAGGGTGTGGCACTTTTTCACGCAGCTATCCTCCTCCATTCTCACCACATGTCCATACCAGCGCAATCGTCTCTCTTGCACGCCACAACTGATGCTTCTAATGTTCAGCTTTTCTCTCAAGATACTTACACTCTGACGGGTATTCACATTGACATTACACATCCAACGGAGCATACTGGCTTCATTCCTTGCGAGCTTACGTATGTCCTCAGCAGTTACAGCCCATGTTTCACTGCCATGTAGCATGGTTGTTCGTACGCATGCGTCATACAGTCTGCCTTTTACTCTGAGTGAGAGTCCCTTTGTCGCCAGCAGGGGTAAGAGCTCTCTAAACTTTGCCCAGGCTATTCTTATTCTAGCAGCTACACTTTCAGCGCACCCACCCCCACTACTAACTTGGTCGCCCAGATAGCGGAAGCTATCGACTACCTCTAGTTTTTCACCCTGGAATGAGATAGAAGTATATATATATATATATATATATATATATATATATATATATATATATACATATATATATATATATATATATATATATATATATATATATATGTATATATATATATACGTATGTATGTATGTATGTATGCATGTATGTGTGTATGTATGTATTTATGTATGTATGTATGTATGTATGTATGTATGTATGGTATGTATGTATGTATGTATGGTATGTATGTATGTATGTATGTATGTATGTCGGGTCCACCTCATGCCAGCATGGAAGGTAGATGTTCAATGATGATGATGGTAATATATGATGGGCTTCTGTACAAATTTTGTCAACGAAATTTCACTCACAAGGCATTGGTCAGTATGTGCACATGTATGTTTGCATGAATACTTGAAAGTTTTGACAAAGGGAAAAGAGAGTACTTGATACTGAAAGTGGAGTATCAAAATATCGTTAATAAAGCTGAAACTTCAAGTTTTGCGACCCTGAATACCATTTCTTTGATCTTCATACAGGATTTTATTAAAGGAACAGAATACTGTTAATAAGAATATTCATAGAATGAAAACAAAGAAGAAGTATCTAATTGGATGCATGTGAAATTATAAAAATTAAATAGAGATATCTGATTGAATACATCTGCGAAAACAAAATCAATTAACTAAAAGAAATTAATAAAAACAAAATAATAACAGTATATATAATCCAGTCGTATTGATGGCAAGTATTTCAGGTCATTCACAAAATCTCATTCATGCTCAAATGCTATGAAATATTCCAATATTAAAGAAAGAACATGATAAGATGAGGAAATGAGGAAATGAGTAAAAGAATATACAGTGAAACAAATAATATTAACTTTCAAAACACAGTCAGAAATTTCTCTCTATTCATAAAGCAATTTGTAAAGCAACAAAGAAAAGAAAGATAGGTAAAGAACATGAAATACAACCTTTGCACCCAACAAAAAATAGCGCTTATGGTAGTGTCAGAAACTTTGAAAATTTTCTATAGCAGAAATGTCCTCTGAAAATTTCACAGCAAACATTTCACTCAGTGCAAATAACTACAAAGAATTTCATTTCTGAAATTCATGCTGTTTCCATTCTGTAATATTACTGAAGACTTTGATTTTAGCAAAGATTACAATTTGATTATTTCTGCTATTACCATACAGCAAAAGTGAGTTGTATTAAGAGTACTGAATCAAGTTTCCTTCAAACTTTAAATATATCTTGAAAGTACAGTTGAAAATTTCCTGCTTGGGTTGACAAATGAATGTCTGTGCAAATAATATCTGAAATTAATTTGCTGCCATTTGAGTGTAGGATTTTGGGTTGAGAATCAGCATTCACCTCAGCCTGGCACACTATACTTAGAACTGACAAAGCAATTTCAATTAAGCTGACAATTACAAGAACTCACCCAATTAAAAGTACTTTTGGTGATATTGCCATTGTTTGTCAGGTGTTCTGAGTTAATAGAACAGACAGAGGCAGATAAATTTTTACAATAAGAGAAAGATACTTCAATAGAATTTCTTTTCAAATAATACATCTATGTTCTCTGAATATTCTTATTAATGGTTTCTTGTTTCATTACTGAAATTTCATTCATAGATTGGAGACAAGAAAATCAGGGTCACAATATTTGAAGATTTAGCCTAATACACACATGCACATACATATACACTTATACATACATTTACACACATATGTATATACATTTACAAGTGTGCAGGTGAGGGTATCTTAGTGCTGGTTAGAAGTGGTACATTAAGCGAAATATTGCAATACATTTCCTAAATCTAACAGATAAGTATTTTTCAATCAACTAATGTTATAGAAAGCTATTCAGCTGGAACTATGTAAAAATTAGCTACAATTGTACCCCAAACATGAAAAATACTCTATTGCACAAGCTACAAAAATTAACTGAGGCAAACTGCATATGCAGTGACATGAGTATATGCCCACTCAGTCAGTTATGCAATGCAAAAGTAATAATATATAAATCAGAAGTGAACTCTATGAAACTGAAGCACATTATAAAGCATACAGACTACATCAGAATGGTGGAAAGTATATATAAACAACGTTACTTTGACCACATATCATCATATGAACACAGAAAAGAATACAAAAACTTGGGATTAAAAAAGTATAATACTGATTTTGACATCAAGTGAAAAATCCTATAGAAAAGCAGACCATACATCAATAGGATCAAAAGTTGTAATTTACAACTGATTCATATTGTATAACATCAACAGTACCGTGAGTTGCAAGATCAGAGACCTTCACTAAGTATATACATATGTATATGTATAGGTATATACATATGTATATACATATGTGTGTAAATGTGTGTATGAGTGTGTATGTATGTGCATGTGTGTGTGTGTATTATGCTAAATCTTCAAATTTTGTGACCCTGATTTTCTTGTCTCCAATCTATGAATGAAATTTCAATAATGAAGTAAGAAACCATTAATAAGAATATTCAGAGAGCATAGATATATTATTTGAAAAGAAATTCTATTAAAGTATCTTTCTCTTATTGTAAAAATTTATCTGAGTTAAATACTTGTTAAAATTTTGGATTTGCCCACCAGCACCAGATGAAAAAGACCTTTTCCCTTTTTTGTCAAATATTTTCATTTTATTATGTTTTCTCTATATTTCCCAAAATAAAATTTTCCTACAATCTCACAACTATTATTTTATTCAGTATACTCTGCTTCCTTTATTTTTCCAAACTAAGGATAATTTTAGAAACCTAATCTCACCATTTTTCTGAGTCTAAATTTGGCCCCCTTGCCATGTTGGACCATTGAATTCTACAAAGTTTTTCACTCACCAATTTTTTTCATTCTCTCATCTTTTCCCTCTTAATCCTTTCTGTCAAAGAGCATAAGCTCAAAATGTAAAAGACTTTTCCATTTTTCCCAAGCATTAAACTAATACACCTGCTTATTGTTCCTACACCTGTCTTCATCCTTTGTTTTCTGTAAATTTGAACTTTATATATATTCTTTTATTCTTTTACTTCTTTCAGTCATTTGACTGTGACCATCCTGGAGCACCACCTTTAGTGGAGCAAATCGACCCCAGGACTTATTCTTTGTAAGCCTAGTACTTATTCTATCAGTCTCTTTTGCTGAACTGCTAAGTTACAGGGACATAAACGCACCAGCATCGGTTGTCAAGCGATGTCGTAGGAAGACAAACACAGACACACCAACATATATGCACACACACATACATACATACATACATATATATATATATATATATATATATATATATATATATGACGGGCTTCTTTCAGTTTCCATCTACCAAATCCACTCACAAGGCTTTGGTCGGCCTGAGGCTATAGTAGAAGATACTTGCCCAAGATACCATGCAGTGAGACTGAACCTGGAACCATGTCGTTGGTAAGCAAGCTATTTACCACACAGCCTCTCCTGCACCTATATATATATATGTATATATATATATATATCTTTTCTTTTGCTTGTCCTTTTTAAAAAGTTAGAATTTTCATAATCCATGGTAACAGTTCAGCTCTACCAGGATGTTTTAAATGGTGTTGAACCATTATTAAATTATCATAGGAAAGGTACATGACAGGAAATAAGAATCCATCTGCTGTATATTTATACGAGAATGTTTTCATAGAAATGTTGCTGTTATTCTATCATATAAAGGTTGCTGCATTATTGTTGTTGTTGGCACTCCGTCTCTTACGACGTCAAGGGTTCCAGTTGATCTGATCAACGGAACAGCCTGCTCGTGAAATTAACATGCAAGTGGCTGAGCACTCCACAGACATGTGTACCCTTAACGTAGTTCTCGGGGATATTCAGCATGACACAGTGTGACAAGGCTGACCCTTTGAATTACAGGCACAACAGAAACAGGAAGTAAGAGTGAGAGAAAGTTGTGGTGAAAGAGTACAGCAGGGTTTGCCACCATCGCCTGCCGGAGCCTCGTGGAGCTTTAGGTGTTTTCGCTCAATAAACACTCACAACGCCCGATCTGGGAATCGAAACCGCGATCCTATGACCGCGAGTCCGCTGCCCTAACCACTGGGCCATTGCGCCTCCACATTGCGCTGCATTATTAACCCAGACATAAAACTATTAGAAGTGAAAATATACAAGACAGGTTAATAATTTATATCCTCTCAGAGTACTGATTCCATTGCCAAGACAATTAACAATTGCAGGACTAAAGTTAGTTTCTCCTACCAGATAATTTACCTGAGAAAGGGAAGCGTCTTATCTAAAGGGGAGATTCTGAATCTCATCTATTTCACTTGACCACTTGGCACCTTTAGCACAGTACATGCTGTTGCAAACATTCAAGGCAGTTCTTCAGTCTGAGGATAACCTCCTCCTAATATTTACACAATATAGCCCTTCCACTTCTGACAAAAGCATTAATTTTTTTTAAAAAAGAAAAAAAAAATTATAGAAACCAGAGTTAAGTAGCAGCTCTATTGATCTTTGGAATTTGGAAGAGGAATGTTTTACACTTACTGATGGCATATTTGCCTCAAGCTTATTGCCTACAGCTGACTCTCGTATCAATTACTATTCTTACTTTATAGCATCAAAGATCTATATGCAACATGATCTCCTTTCTGTATGACTGAACAAATAATAAAGACAGTTATTGATTGCTATTAAACTGCCAAGCATTTGCCAGGTAAGATAGAACAATATCACTTTCATTCCAGAACAATTTGCTATGGATGTTAACATCACTCGCCTTAAGTTTGATATCCAATACTTAATCTTTCAAATGAGTAATTCACTTGAAACTGAAGTATTTATATAAATATCATTTTCTAAGGATGTTCCCTCATATAATGTTATAATATGCTATCTTTCTTGACATTCTAATTTTATATTTTGTTTGTTGAGGGTGTTATTGAAATCAATATCCTTTGTACAGTAGAAAACCTACAAACCATAATTTAAATATTTCACAAGACGTACCACAGAATGAATCTTGTTTGATGTAATATATAAACCATATCGTATGTGAAATTCTACCACAATTAATGTTGTTATTATTATTTATCTTTGGGCTTAGATCTAAGATAAAAGACTACATTGTTTAAGGTTTCTTTTCTTTTTTATTTTTTCATTGTTAAAATAGTAAAATGTCATTTAAAGGAAGTTTCACTGCTTCTTCTAGCAAAGTGATCACACTGAGGTTGCCTCACTGACTCTGTCTTCAGCCTTGATCAAACAGATCTATAATCAAAAGCCTTCCAGTCATAACCAATTCATCTTTCGTATATCTAAGACTACATTATGAGTCTATTCTTTTCAAAGATGATAGAATTGGATTTAAGAGGAATTTGGTTGTTATTTCTAGAAGATTTATTAAATGTGTCAAGCAATGTCTCTTAATCTCTTTCTTCCACACCCAATTTTGATTTCCAAATATATGTGTGTGTGTGTGTGTGTGTGTGTTGGGAGTGGGATGTCCATAAACAGACAAAGTAAATACATGGCTAACTTATGCTCTGTTCAGAAGTAACCCATGTTGGGCCAAAATATAATTATATCTCATTTTGAGAAATACTGATGGAGAGGATTTCTCATTAGGTCAAATAATAATGTGTTTATTTATCGTAACAAAGCTATGTCTAATTGTTGCTGGACATGGAATATAATAACGATAATGATACCGTGAGTAGTTATGGATGAACAAGAAACATAAACCACATGATATATCTCACTTGAGAGCAAACTCATTGCAGTCTCTTTCCTCTGTCACTGTCTGCTTCTCTCTCTCTCTCTCTCTCTCTCTCTATCTCTCTCTCTCTCTCTCTCTCTCTCTCCCTCTCTCTCTCTAGGTGCAGGAGTGACTGTCTGGTAAGTAGCTTGCTAACGAACCACATGGTTCCAGGTTCAGTCCAACTGCGTGGCACCTTGGGCAAGTGTCTTCTACTATAATCTCGGGCCGACCAAAGCCTTGTGAGTGGATTTGATAGACAGAAACTGAAAGAAGGCCGTCATATATATATATATATATATATATATATATATATATATATATATATATGTATGTATGTATGTATGTATGTATGTATGTGTGTGTGTGCATATGTTTGTGTGTGTGTGTGTGTGTGTGTGTGTCCCAACATTGTTTGACATCGATGCTGGTGTGTTTATGTCCCCGTAACTTAGTGGTTCGGCATAAGAGACTGATAGAATAAGTACTAGTCATAACAGCAATATATAATAATGATAGTGTCTGAGGCAATATCATGTGAATTAATATAGTAAAATGGTACTAAAATACCTGAGGCAACTACAATTAATTAATATAGTACAGTGGTACTATGGTACTCAAAGCACTTCAGATACTATAGTATAGTAGTACTATAGTACCTGAAACAATAACAGTTGAATTAGTATAGTACAGGCATGGCTGTGAGAAAAGGTGAAGGCACAGGTGTATGGTTAAGAAGTTCACAAGTGGTTGGGAGTTTGGTCCCACTGTGTAAATGTTGTTAGCTAACATTCTATACTATAGCTTTGGGTCAGCTAATACTTTGTGAGTGAAATAAGAGGAAACTAAAGACAGCTGTCATATACACACACAGACATGCACACATGTGCACACACAAACACATATACACATGCACATCTATCTATCTAGCTAGCTAGCTAGCTAGCTAGAATGTCTACCTACCTATCTATCTATCTATCTATCTATCTATCTATCTATATATATATATATATATATATATATATCATCATCATCATCATCATCATCATCGTTTAACGTCCGCTTTCCATGCTAGCATGGGTTGGACGATTTGACTGAGGACTGGTGAAACCGGATGGCAACACCAGGCTCCAGTCTAATTTGGCAGAGTTTCTACAGCTGGATGCCCTTCCTAACGCCAACCACTCAGAGAGTGTATATATATATATATGTGTGTGTGTGTGTGTGTGTGTGTGTGTATGTGTGTGTGTATGTGTGTGTGTGTGTGTGTGTATAGAGAGAAAAATAGATAGATAGATAGATAGATAGAAATTTGGTTATTAGTGACAGCTGTAGTATTTGAAGCAAATAATTAACATATTCAACTGAAATTGGATGTGTTGTCTAGATTGCCTTTAAACTGCTTATTAATGTCCAGAGACACCATCTCATGTTAATGATACATGCTCATTAAGCACTGACTGTATCAGTTGATGAAATGATTGTTTGCACTGGTGGATGGCACTACTATTTCATGGGATTTCACAGTTTCTACAGATCATCAGTGGCAGCCCAGCCTTGCATTGAATGCCAGAACAAAAACCAGTCAAACCAATATAGTACAGTAATAGCCAAACAGCAAGTGATGCCGCAAAAATCTGCTGGGTTTTGAATAAATTAGCTATTAAAGATAGCAGCAGTATTTGCAATGAGTAATATTTAGTACATTCAATTGTTACCAAGTAACTTGCAGGACAAGACCCCTCAACTGGAACAGAAAAAGGTGTCTTGCATTGGAGAAGTAACAAGGTTACCTCAGGTAGAGAGAGAGAGGAGAGAGAGAGTAGTTGATGAAGATGTGATGCAGAGGGGACTGGGGCCAATAAAAATGAAAAGATGGGGAATAATGTAGTCACCATCATCATCATCGTTTAACGTCCGCTTTCCATGCTAGCATGGGTTAGACGATTTGACTGAGGACTGGCAAGCCAGAAGGCTGCACCAGGCTCCAATCTGATCTGGCATAGTTTCCACAGCTGGATGCCCTTCCTAATGCCAACCACTCTGAGAGTGTAGTGGGTGCTTTTATGTGCCACCGGCACAAGGGCCAGTCACACAGTAC
The DNA here is from genome assembly GCF_046866305.1 of Octopus bimaculoides. Taxonomy (NCBI): domain Eukaryota; kingdom Metazoa; phylum Mollusca; class Cephalopoda; order Octopoda; family Octopodidae; genus Octopus; species Octopus bimaculoides. The sequence continues at coordinate 122,651,558 of NC_142929.1, read as the reverse complement.
TGGCAATGGCCACGCTCAAAAGGTGTTTTTTACGTGCCACCTGCACAGGAACCAGTCTGAATGAATGATGGGATGATCACAGCTGAAATGTTTTTTAGTGTAAGTCTGTTGAATGAGGACCAACCTGGGATTAAACAGCAACAATGACAACAATTAAGGATTATAAACCAATGAAAGAAGCTAAATATAGTGCTGTAGTACTATAGGGTGGGCTCTACTAACTGAGTTTAAAGTAAATGAACTTGCATTGTATAGGGATACTATAATGGTATTGCAATCCCTGAGATAATCCTTTCTGCTATAGGTACAATTTATTTCATCGACCCAGGAAGGATGAAAGGCAAAGTCGACCTCGGTGGAAATCGAACTCAGAACATAAGGACAGATGAAATGTCACTAAGCATTTTGCCTGGCAAGCTAACCATTTTGCCAGCTCACCACCTTCAGTAATCCCTGAGATAATAACAGCTGATTAGTGTGGTATAGTGATACTATAAGGAGAACTGTAATGTCTGTTGTAATAGCAGCTGAAGTAATATGGTGTTGTGGTATTATAGTGAAACCATAGTACCTGAATTTGTATGGGACAAAATTACTATGATGGACTCTCCTGTTGTGGTGCAATTTTTTGCTGAACAATCTGCACAGATGATTTGTTTATAGTGATCAAATGTTTGTGCCATACATTACCTTACTCCCTCCAACAGATCAATGTTTACTGTACAAGTAGACAGTGTGCTACATGTCAGATGTTGAAGTGATCCCAGAGCATCATGAAATGAAGTGTTTTGCACAATAACACAATGAACTGCTTGGTCTGGGAATCGAAACCACAATCTTGCAGTCATGAGAGCATTCTCACTACCATTCTACACACTTTCACAGAATTACTATAATGCTTGATATAACAGCAGCTAAATTAGTATAGTATAATGATTCAGGAAGACTAGTAAGTCAGTTAATATCAACTAAATTCCTATCTCAAATAAAACTTTTCAAAAAGAGTCATTTAAAAAAATAAATTATTGAAAAGTAATTTAGATTTTCTTCAGCTGTGCCAAACTTTGCTTTAGATTGATAACAATCAGAGATAATGTGTCCATTCTCATGACAAAGATTGAAAACAAAATAGAAAAACTTTTTAGCCAGTTCCTTTAGTTCATTACGAATTCCCTTTGTTAATGTTTGCAATCAATATTCTACTGGTAAAGAGATCAATATTTCTTAAGGCTGGTATTAGATTGAATTTAAGTTTGAAATATCTCAGCTGACATTGTAAAATAGATAAGTTTTAAATGGAGATGGATAATCACTCTAATTCTAAATCAGAACTCTATCAAACTATATTGAAAAACAACTTTTAAATTGCTAATTATTCCTTCAATAGTTTTACATCTCTGTATACTAACAGTCAATATAAATGGTGGTTGGTTGGTTGGTTGATATTTTCAGTCACACTTTATATCGGATGGTGAGAATGGGAAAGAGAATAAATGAGAAATAGAGAAAGAGTTAACATAGGAAGTGCAGGACGATTGCACATATGGGGATTGGTGGCAGGCAGTGATAACTTTCCGAAAAATACACGTTTTTAACGAAACTTTGCAGAGGTATTTTCTCAGAGATGTAGATTGCTAATATATTGATAAAATTTAGAAAAATAAAAATATAACAATATAAATTTATTGCAAGTATGCAAATGAATAATTTGTTTTATTTAATTATATCTTAAAGTATAAATTTTGAAAATTAGTATTATTTTCATTATTTCGTATAATCACCATGAAATTTCATAAAGTTAAATTATAATAATTGTATGAATGTCATATTTCCTGATATTACCCGTAGTGGTGAAAGTATACTTCCAAAGTTACACATTATATGATGGATAACACTCTAATTTGTTATATAATAGATATCAACAATCTCTTGGCTGTTACTGTTGTTGTTTCACCTCAGGTCAGTCCTAATTTACAGACTATGATCAAAGATGTTCCAGAGTCAAACATTTCATCTTTTTATAGTTTTGCTCTGTATAGGATGTATTATCTCATGCATCCTTCCCTTTTGAAGAAGGTAGTATATGATTTTAGGGAGATTTGGTTACCATTTCTAGAAGGTAGAGTGACCATGTATGTCCTTTTAGTAACTTATAGTCCTTCATTAATGGTATTGTTGTTGTTTAAACCCTGTCAGCTATGATCCAATAGACCTATGCTTAAAGACAATCTAGCCATGATCGTTCCATCTTTTATTCAGATATATTGTATCTGAAACAATATTATTCAATGTGTTCTATATTGAAGATGCTGGAGTAGGATTTGAGAGATACTTAGTTGCTTTTTCTAGCAGGCTAAATGCACTGACCCTCCTCCCAACAAAGACATAAAACAGAAAATCATTAAAATATTCCCTTGTCAGCTCAGAAAGTAGTTGGTTGTATGAAATGATTGAGAGTGGTTCCTATTGTTCTGTTACATTGACCCACAAGTCACTCACTCAGAATCAATCTGATTGATCTGAGATACCCAACAGTAATAATAAATTAATTATAGAACATTACCAATATGCTTTCAATTAAGCATTAGTATTTACTTAATTACCTGATTAACATGACATTATTACTAGGCACTATTCACTAATAAGACCAAAAGCCAATCCAGCTGATGAAAGTTTTGTAATTTGTTTTTCATAAAGTGCCTAGTATATTCTTGCACCTAATGTCAACTTCAACATTTTTATTTGGTACAGTAAAGTCTTTTATTTTTAGCTGGACAAAGCAAATATTTTTTAAATATAGCTTAGATTTCTTCAATCTCAGTTTAGATAAATATCCTTGCTAATGTTCTGCATTAACACTTCAGCATTCAGATTACTTTTTCAAATGTAATATTTGTTTATTCACATTGTTTTGAATTAATCATGCATTATCTTGAAGCTTTGAGATTTCAATGATGTGATTATTTTTAAAGTGACATAGTAGAGTTAGTGTGAGAGACCAAATCTAGCTGGGTTCAATATAAAAAGAAGTAGAATATTTAGGCTGAATATGGTCAGTTAAAATGCTAAAGAATTAAATGCTGCCTAAGCTAACAAGTATATCAGCATTTCAACATTATAGCTTCAATTCCACATTATACCATCACTTCTACAGTATATTATCATTTCATCTTTGTTTATATTTTTACATAGATACTACAGACAGAACTCCCTTCAGTAGTGCAAATTTGAAGAAGTCTGGTGAATAATTTATAACTTCTAACAAGTTTCCTGGATAGCAACAATCAACAATTATTCTTTTAATTATACCTTCTGAGATTTAAAGATAAAAGTTCATTGATTAGTAACACTGAAATTTACATATATATGTAGATTTTATCTTCACAGAACTGTAGGCTCTACTCATTAGAAGTTGAAAAAAAAAATTAATATACATTATTTCAGTCTACCATAATTGCTGTACATTTGTCATAGGTACAGGTGTGATTGTGTGGTTAAGAAGCTTGCTTCTCCAACATGTTTCAGGTTCAGTCTCACTGTATGGCACCTTGAGCAAGTGTCTTCTTCTATAGCCTTGGGGAAACCAAAGCTTTGAGAGAGGATTTGAAAAAAGGAAACTGAAAGAAGCCCATTGTGTGTGTGTGTGTGTGTGTGTGTGTGTGTGTGTGTGTGTGTGTGTGTGTGTGTGTGCGCGCACATGTGTGCCTATGCGTCTGTGTTTGTTTCCCCACTCCCACATGACAACTGATGCTGATGTGTTTATATACCCTGTAACTTAGCAGTTTGGCAAAATGGACCGACAGAACAAGTACTAGGCTTTAAGAAAGATAAGTACTGGGGTTTATTCATTTGACTAAAATTCTTCAAGATGGTGCCCCAGCATGGCTGCAGTCTAATGACTGAAACAAGTAAAAGATAAAAGATACATGTCTATGTATGTATGTGTGTGTTTGTGAAATAAACATCTGGCCAAAGAAAATTTGACCCAGCAAAACCTGTCTGACCCATGCAAGCATAGAAAAATGCACTTTAAAATAATGAGAAGGAGGACAATTGTCTAAGCGAACAGAGTTGTTAGAGCATATCATATTTATTTTATGTACATGACACACACTAATATCTACTGTACACAGATTCATTTGTTCAAACAGTTCTAGAACATGTACACAATCAAGACTATAGGGTATACACCTTGATGAATACTAAAATCAGATTTTGCCAAAGTAACCACATCATGTTTGCTTTTGTTCAATATTAAATCATATCAAAAACAGAAAATGTAAATTAAATTCATAAAAAAAAAAAACATGTATATACTTTGTTAATAACTAAAAACTTTTCACTCATGAAATGGAAAAGTCAACAAACTATAAGAGCATAGAAATATAAAGTACGTTATGGTTTACTATTGTGTGAAGTAATTTGCTATAGTATAACATGTGATGTTATCATGATTTATTATTGTCATATATATGTATACATATATATACTTTTACTCTTTTACTCGTTTCAATGATCTGACTGTGGCCATGCTGGAGCACCGCTTCAAAGGGTTTTAGTCAAACAAATTGACCCCAGGACTTATTTTTTAAAGCCTGGTGCTCATTCTATCAGTCCCTTTTTTGCCAAACCACTAAGTTACGACGATGTAAATACCAACACTGGTTAACAAGCGGTGATTATAGGGACAAACACAAACACACACACATATAGATCTATACATACATATATATAACTACATTTTAAGTTAAGCAACAAAAATTCAATAGGTTATAGCAATACGTACATTTCGTACAAGCTCCATTTATTCATGTAGTGAGAACACCACAGAAAATACAATGAAAATGTACTCCTCAGCTGCATAATGGAATTTCATTTTAGAAAGTCATTTTAAAGATGTTTGCAAAAAACAAGAGTAAGAGAAGAAAATACATCTCGACTATGCTGCTGTTTCACAGACAAGTGAATCAAACAAGAATTTAAAATCTAATTGCCAATTAGATTTTAAATTCTTGTTTGATTCACTTGTCTGTGAAACAGCAGCATAGTCGAGATGTGTTTTCTTCTCTTACTCTTGTTTTTTGCAAACATCTTCAAAATGACTTTCTAAAATGAAATTCCATTATGCAGCTGAGGAGTACATTTTCATTGTATTTTCTGTGGTGTTCTCACTACATGAATAAATGGAGCTTGTACGAAACGTACGTACTGCTATAACCTATTGAATTTTTGTTGCTTAACTTCAAATTTTATTCACCAAATCTCTTGATTTTGTTTTTGGTTTTTATCCTACCAAATTCTGGTGCCTCAAGCATTTTAAGTACCACGTTTAATCTTTTGATTAAATCTATATTATTATATATAACTACATGTGGGTCGTTGGCGATTTTTTCCCTTCATCTTCTTTTTCTCATATATGGGTACAGGACGTCACCAACAGTAAACAACATGAAATACAAAAACAAATGAGTTAAATATGCAAATAATGAGAGTAAAAAAGGGACAAGTAATACAAAGAATAACCCTTCACCAGTTGTCAGCTGTCAATCTACTCCCCATTTCGAGCAATATATATATCTATATATATATATATATATACATACAGGGTGCAGCGAATACATTGTCGTCTAAATTGCACAAAAATGGAAATAATACTGACATCTCATTTTAACAGATATGTTTATCAAAATTATATTAAAATATTTTGAAATATTAAAGAGTAAATCTATTTAATAAAATCGCGATTGGCTTCAACCACGGCCTCCAGACAACTTCAGAATCTCCTGCAACTCTTCTGGGTGGTCTCCTTGTTTAAGTTGGTGAATGCTGCCATAATCCTTGCCTTCGGTTCATCTTTGGTGTTACAAGGAGTTTTGTTAGTCTTTCACTCAATTGTACCCAACACATAATGATCAAGGGTATTGCAGTCTGGGGAGTTAGGTAGTCAGATGTTAGGAGTGATGTGGTCACAGAAATTGTCTGACAGCCATTACAGGGTTCTCCTGCTTGTGTAGCATGGCGCGGAGTCCTGTTGCCAGATACAGGATCTTCCAGCAGCCAACCTCTTGATCCAGAGCAGCATACCTCCTCTAGGCACTTGATGTAGGCCTCCGTGTTGAGTCTGAGGCTGTGTAGGAAGATGAATGGAGGCATAATGTTGCCATCACTAGTGATCACTCCAAACACCATAATGTTGACTGGATGTTTGATTTTTATCGCTATTGGTACATGTTTTGGGGACATGGCAAGCCAACAGTTGTTCTGTGCTCAGCATCTGATCCTGGCAGAAATTTTTCTTGTCTGAGAAAAACCAAAGAATGTTTGGTTGGAGGGGATGCTTGAGTTTGTTCAAAAGCTCCGTAGGGCAGTCTTTCCTCTTGTCCTTGGTGGCTTGGGATAAAAATTGGCCCTTTCTCATCTTGTATGAGGAATACTGCATGTTTTCAATCACTACCTGCCTGGTAAGAAACTCAGACAATTCCATGTCTCTGACGATTGACCTGATTGACTTGGAGGGATCGTTATCAATCATGGCCTGGATCTCACTAACAAATGCAGGAGTTCTATTCTTATCAGAACGATCAGAGTGAGTTTTCCGAGCTGCTGCACCTTCATAATTACCATTAGACTCATCCAACTCTTTCTGAATCCTCTGCATTATCCTCAGATTGACACCTAAACGCTCTAAAATGTTCGTATTGGAGCTTCCAGCGCAAATGTGAAACAGTAGAGCATGTCGTTTCCAAATTTCTGGCAGAGCGAATTGCGTCGTGATGCTGTATTTCTCACAGATGGTGCCCAACTGACCTTACTTTACTGTGTAGTTGACAAACAATGCGCATGCGCGAAATTAAAAATATAAAATGATGACAATTTTCCCATCGCACCCTGTACATATACTAAGTAGTATCAAAAAGTTCCCGGACTAGTTCTGTAGCGCGCCAACAGATGGCAGTACACGGTTGCGTGCGCAGTGAGAGCTAGCAGGGATCTTCATGAGGCAGCGTTTACTTCGCAAGTGGTGAATTTTGTGTTTTGTGATCACGTGTATGCTGTAGTCTTCGATTTTGTCATGCACTGGAAGTTGGAAAAAAGAGCCAACTTGAAATTTTGCGTTAAACTTGGGAAGTCTGCTGCAGAGACATTGAGCATGCACTGGCAAGCTTACAGCGACGCGTCAGTGGGTCGTAAGCAATGTTTTGAGTGGTACGGGCGCTTCAAAAGCGGAATAACGTCCCTGGAAGACGATGAGCGATATGGAAGACCTGCCACAAGCGTCACGCCAGAAATGTAGAGAAAATTCATCAGCTTGTGCATGAGGGTCGTTGGAGAACAATCAAGGACATTGCCGATGTAGCTGGTCTGCTCTATGGGTTCCTGTAGGCAATCCTGACGTCTGAATTGAACATGCGACGTGTCTCTGCCGAGTTTGTACCCCGCCTGCTGACCACTGATCAGAAAGAACTCTGTTAAGATTTCCGTCATTATGCAGCTGATAATCCATCCGTCATGTCAAGATTTCACCACCAGCAGTTGTCACAACGGAAGAGACTTTCATCTCCACGACTTCCGCGGTATTGCACATTGAGAATTCGCCCCTCAGGACCAGATCGTCAATCGAAAGTTCTACTGCGACGTTTTGAAGCGTTTGAGAGAGAGGATTCGGCGAAAGCGCCCGGATCTGTGGATCTTAAATAATTGGATTCAGTTTTGTTTTGAAAACATCTGCATGCACCCCATGTTGGTCTATCAGGCTTTTGAAGGGATACTGAAGAGTTGTGACAATTACTTAAGTTTCAATTGGCTGGTTCTTTCGATTGTGACTTAGAAGGTAATTGTTTTCAGTTATGATAATAGGATTAGAATGAGAAAGGATAATTTCTAGTGCAGGCGGTTAAAACGGTACCATATGTGATGGAAAAGAAAGAAGAATACGGCTGGTGGGAACGACTCACTATTTAGTAACATAGTTACTATGATCTATTGAGTAATAACTATTGTTAGTATGGTTCATTATTGTATCATATACATTGTTAATACGATTAATATTTTTATAATACATAACTCATTATTATCCAGTATCTATTGCTATTATGACTCATGATTTTACAATATTTGTTGTTAGTTATGACTCATTATTGTGTAACATGTACTATTAGAATGATTCATTATTGTATAATATCAGGTTGAGTCAAATGTGCTTTCGTATTTTCACTGGCTATTTTTGGCAACTTGTATTATCTCATTAATTTGATACAACTTGTCCAATCGTTGCTGAATTGTTAATTCTTTATTTTCATATATAACAACTAAACATTAATTGCTTAGTCTTTATTTCACAGCTTTGGTAATGCATAGTGAAAAAATTGCAGCTAGAGTCATTTTACGCTACTTGTGAGGGAAAAGGTCTGAGTGCAATGGAAGCGGCAAAAGAAATAAATGATGTAGAAGACCTAGGAAATATCAAAGAATATATGGCATAAAACAGGTTCAGACACTTCAAGGAAGGTGACACCAGCCTTGAAGTGTCTGAACTAGTTTTGTACCACATGCTCTTTGATATTTCCTAGGTCTTCTATATCATTTACTTCTTTTGCCGCTGCCATTTCCTTGAAAACAAACCAAAGGCAGAGAGATCTGTTATGGAAGATGAGGCGTTGCTTGAAATGGGTGAACAACCAAACACAAGCACTTGTTCATTGTTGGCATAACTTGATCCTTCACAAAGCACTATCAATCAGCAACCCCATAAGCTAGACCTCATGAACATACGTTTTCAAGAAGCTCCACATGAACTGAACAATGACCAGGTTCAACGATGTGTGAACATTTGCAAACGACTGCTGACAAATCATCGAGATACTTGTTTTTTGCTATCGAATTATGACTGAAAATGAAAAATGAATCTATTGTTATAATTCTACTTAGAGAATTCAGTGGCTTCATTCTGGTCAGACTTCAGAATCTGTTGTCAAATAAGGGCATTTTGAACAGAAGGTCATGTTGTATATTTGGTGGAATTTCGAGGAGGTGTTGCACTTTGAACTTTTCCAAAATGGTCATGCAGTGAATGCTAACCTTTATGCTCAACAACTGCAGTAAGTGTATGATCTTTTGAAAGCCTGCGACTTGGCATTAGTCAACAGAAGACATACACTCCTGCATCATGACAATGCCCCAGCATACGCTGCCAATTTGGCCAAGTGCAAACTTGAGGAACATGAGGGGCTGAAAGTGCTGCCTCGCTCTGCCTGCAGTCCAGACCTTGCACCATCAGATTACCACCTTTTCCAAGCCGTGGCTCATTTCCTGCATGTATAGAGGTTCAACAATGTGGATGAGGTTGAAAACGGGTGCAGGAGGATTTTTATTTCTAAACCAGTGAAACGGTACAAGTGTGGAATTGAGCTTCCGGCATAACAGTGACAATACTCAGTAGAATTTGATGGAATATATTTTGATGTATAAACGCTTTTCATGCGTAATTTTTTGAAGTATTAATTAAAGCTTCAAATACGAAAAACTTTTGATTCAACCTTGTATATATATATATTGCTAATATGGTTCATTATTGTATACTATATACTGTTAACATGGTTCGTTATTGTGTAATATATATTGTGAGGGTATGTGTGATGTATGTGTATTTTTAACTGAGTGGGAGCTTCAATCATTTCATTTTCAGAAGTAAACAGATAAAGGCACTAGGATAGAAAGAGGGTATACAGTGGAGATGAGAGGGAAAGGTATAGAAAGTAATTTACATCTATTTATATATATAGGCGCAGGTGTGACTGTATGGTAAGACCCTTTGCTTCACAAACCCCATGGTTTGGGGTTCAGTTTCAATGTGTGACACCTTGGGCAAGTGTCTTTTACTATAGCCTTGAACCGACGAAAGTCTTGTAAGTGGATTTGGTAGACGAAAACTGAAAGAAGCCCGTGGTGTATATATATATATAATTTGTGTGTGTGAGTGTGTGTGTGTGTGTGTGTGTGTGTGTGTGTGTGTCTTTGTGTCTGTGTTTGTCCCCACATCGCTGCTTGACAAACGGTGACGGTGTGTTTACGTTACCATAACTTAGCGGTTCAGCAAAAAATAGGAAAAGAAGTGCTGGAGTTGATTTGTTCAACTAAAACCCTCCAAGGTGGTGCTCCAGCATGACTGCAGTCAGATGACTAAAACAAGTAAACGAATAACGGAATAAAAGAACATATATATATATATATATATATATATATATATATATATATATATATATATATATATATATATATATATATATATATATATATATAGTTCAAAAAAACAATAACAAAAAAACAAAAAAACAACAAAATGAGGACGTGATATGGATAGTATTATTGGACGCTCAGGAAAGGAAAGAGAGATATATATAAGAATTTAAGGATTGGAGAAAACGCATGTTATAATTGCATACTTTATTCCTACATATGTTTCAAAGGATTACAACCTGTGTGATCCATAGGGATCTTTGATATTAAAATTGTAACCTTCTCATCAGGGAAAGCATGGGAATCATCTTAAACGTAAGACATTATGACCGATTATGAAAACAATAGATGGATAAGGTTATGACTTGATTCATTTGAAAAAATCCGTTAGAGAATTGGACGCTGCCGGATAGTGAGTTGGACAACACATACCAATCAATGTGTAAGAGCGTACATGTATACATACATACACAGACACACACATATATATACATGCATACTGATACACATACACACACACACATATACATGCATATATGCGCATATACGCATACATACACATGTGCACCCGTATATACATATGTATACATATATATACACATATATATACACACACACACACATATATACATATACATACACACACTCATACGTCCACATTTATACATATGCACATACGTACCCACGCATATACAAATATACACATATGTGTGCATGTCCCCATATACACACATGTATCCATCTACATATACGTACATGTATAGATAGAAATAGATTCATGCACATACACATAGCTATACATCTACGCCTATTACCTAATCAAATAAACAGATTCGTATATACATATACATACATGAATACATACGCAAACACACGTATGCACATACATACATACATACATACATACATACATACAAATACATATATATATATATATATTTAAATATAAACAATATGAGAGATCACTATATGGATCCCTTGTATGCTAAATACAGACGTCAAACCGTCTTGAGAATACAGATTACAGATTTAGTGGTAAGACGGTTTAGCATACAAGGAATCCATATAGTGATCTCTCATATTGTTTATGTTTAAATAAAAATCACGGTCCTCGGACGTTTATAAGTATGCTGACCACTAGTTGAAACTGAAATTATTCAATAATATTAATTTTTACTCTTTATATATATATATAAGATAAAGATCATATATAAGATAAAGATCCTTCCCAAGTCATATATATATATAAAGATAAAGATCCTTCTCAAGTTATATATATAGAGAGAGAAAGAATAGGGTGAATGAACGAGAATTTGAGATAAGAAGTGTGTGTGTGTGTGTGTGTGTGTGTGTGTGTGTGTGTGTGTGTGTGTGTGTGTGTGTGTGTGTGTGTGTGTGTGTGTGTGCATGTATCCCCACAGATGCTAAATTTCATTTTGTTATCACCTGCAATATGTCAATGCCACACCAGATATAGGGAAATACTATTTCAGCACTAGTTACACCTGAGGTTTAACTAAAATTGCATTACCTTCAGAAGTCGGTAGTACCATTTCAGTTCAAAATCCATCTTCAGATTAAACGCTTTATTTGTAGATACACCTGGGATTTAATTAAAACTAGCAGAGATACCAGATGTTGCTCGGGATTTAAATGACATAGTTTGTATATGCGGTACAGTTAAGTTGAAGTATGATACGGGGGAAATACAGCATGGACGACAAAACATTTGTAGAGTAAGTGAAGGGCTAATTCGACTAAGTGATATGTCATGGGTCTGTTTGGAAGATCCCAGGCACTAACCTTGTCATGGAAAAGTGGGTGGTGGTGTATGTGATTTTTGAACGCACCAAAAAGCTCTCAGTGAATATATTCTTCTTTGTGGCTGTCGGTACATAAGTAATGTATGTTCCTAGTTTGGAGAAAATCAGTTGCGAACTTCAAAATTTATGCAGGTTTACACAACACATACATCCTCAGTTTTAAATGTATAGATAATGTCACCCTAAGACTGTTAGGTTGACCTTAGCAATGAAATATAATAGCAAACTTATAATTTTGAGTTATTTTGGTGGAAATCCCTGTTGTTGCTTTATTAAATTGATAACAAGTTGAAAATGCATTTCAAAATACTAAAATAGAAAACTAGAAAAACTAGAAAAATATATATGAAAATAAAACAAAATATTTTTTGATATTTGTTTTTCCATTTTAGCTTTTTTAATTAATATTTTCTGATAGAGAATTAAACATTTGTTTAGAAGATAAAAATTATCAATAAATATGCGCGCGCGCGTGCTCGTGTGTGTGTGTGTGTGTGTGTGTGTGTGTGTGTGTATGTTATAATTTTTTCCTTTAAAAATTGTTTGTGATGTCTTAATGATATTTACAATATTTTAAAAATTTGTATAAAACAAAGAAATATTTTGTTTTTTTTAAAGAAATGATAACGTTTTGTTATCATTTGTTAAAGCCGTTATGAGAAAGGAATGGTTCCGTTTTACTAGGAATGGTACGGGTTTCCATTAAGTAACCAGACCTTCTAACAGACTCTGGGTTCTAAGTTGTTGCATTCAGAGAAACCAGAATGACAAAAGCAGAAATTAATATAAAAAATAAAAAATGTGTAAAAGTCATAGCTCGGAAGTTCATATTCAATATATTAATATTGAAATGTACTAAAAGAGCCATTTAAGACAAAAATGATATAGTTACACTGAAGGACTTTATTAGACTAACACCTCCTCAAATGTCCCAAAATGCTGATGCATCTTGACATAAATACACTGAGATGACACTAAAACGAAATTGAAGACGATTCCAAGAAATGCCTTCAGCTAGATGCGTTTTTACCACCGATATAAAAAGGAACAAAATTTTTAATGGGTTTTTATCGATCCTATTCAACAATCTCGCCCACAAAAATTATGATCTGACACTTCATAAAATTGACTTTATTTTCATTATAAAAATAACATCGATATCTATACACTTTTGCTTTTGCTAATATTTTTTATTCTCCCTTGTGTAATTTTAAATTTAGTTCCTACATCTTTACTATAAATGAAAGTGAAAAGCAAGCAAACATTTATTTAGTAATGTAAATGCAATGATTGAAGTTCATCAGATGTCGCATTTTGTAGACTTACAGTTAATGTCTAATGTCATATATATATATATATATATATATATATATATATATATATATATATATATATATATATATAAAACATAACACACACACACACACACACACACATATGTATGTATGTATGTCTTTCTCTCTCTCTCTCTCTCTCTCTCTCTTTATATATATATATTCTTTTATTCTTTTACTTGTTACAGTCATTTGACTGCGGTTATGCTGGAGCACTGCCTTTGTCAAACAAATCGATCCCAGGACTTATTCTTTGTGAGCCTAGTACTTATTCTATCGGTCTCTTTTGCCGAACCGCTACGTTACGGGGACGTAAGCATAACAGCATTGGTTGTCAAGCGATGGTGGTGGTGGGGGGGGGGCAAACACAGACATACAAATATACACACACATACACACAAACACACACACATATACGACGAGCTTCTTTCAGTTTCCATCTACTAAATCCACTCACAAGGCTTTGGTCGGCCCGAGGCTATAGAAAAAGACACTTGCCCAAGGTACCACACAGTAGGACTGAACCCAAAACCATGTGACTGGGAAGCAAGCTTCTTACCACGCAGTTCCTAGCTTTGGGCAAAAAATACAGGAGAACCAGTTAATTATGATATTATCCGACATATCCACCTCACAGATTCACGTACTTGTTACAGCAGTTCTCCAGTTCCTGTAAATGAACTCGGGTGGTTGGGCCGCCAACCAGGCCTTTCGC
>NC_142929.1:122617450-122634950 GCF_046866305.1 Octopus bimaculoides | reverse complement strand
TTAATTACACTAAAATTTAAGCCGCTATAGCAATAATTCTGTAGGTAGACGGAAGAGTTACATATTTTCCCCCATTGTCACAGTTCTTATAATGACACACATACATACAGACATATATCTCTATATAATAATAGACGATATAAATGTTAGTTGGCTGTGTGGTTGGTTGATAGCTCTTGTCACGCTTTATGTCGTAAAGAAAAATAGGTGAAAGAGACTAAAAAAGTAATACAGAGTGCTAACATGAGAGATGTAAGATTAGTGCACATACCACACTTGGTAGCAAGTAATGAGTAAAGAAATACCATACACACACACACGCACGCACACATACACACGCGCAAAAACACACAGTGAGAGAGAAAGAATCACAGAGACAATAGAGTTGGAGGAAGGGGATTAAATTACTAGTAGTTATGACTAGTAGTTATGGAAGAAGTTATACAAATGAAAAATTTGTTTTATTTAAGATAAATAAATAGTCATTTTATTATTTTCTACTAAACTCAAGAGATTTGATAAAAGTTAAATTACAAACCATTGTACATATGCAATATTTCTGATATTACCTATGGTAACAAAAATATACTTACAAATTTTCCCATCATATGATGAGTAATTTATGAATAGATAGATAGATAGATAGATACACATACACACACAGACAGACACGCGTGTGCGCATGTGCGTGTGTGTTTGTGTGTGTGTTTGAAATTAACGGAGAAAATAATAGAAAACAAAATAAAATCAAGATGTAAATATTAGGTTTGTGCTTAATGGTAGATTAAGAAAGTAAATGTGTCTTTGATGTTTCAAGCTTAATCTCTTCTTCAGAAAGTTTTATAGTCGTGTGTATGTGTGTGTGTGTATTAAGGTCACTCTTAGTACTACTGGTAATATGTAACCCAGTACAATGTATCGAATGGTCGGGCTGTCGGAATCTAAACCGGCAACCCAACCAAGCCTGGTGGTTTTAATTGGTCATCCTACAAAGCAAAACACAAAATCTGCCAAAAGAAGGATGAACTGGATAGAGTATCGAACAACGAGAATGAATACTCAACGCTGCACTGGTGAATAATTATTCTGTATTTGTTGGATAACAAGGCTATCAATAGGTTCGCGTAAGAGGATCTCTTAACTTGTCTCCACTTCGGATAATTAGAATTCCTATATGTATGTATGTATGTATACAGAGAGAGAGGGGGAAGGAAGAAGAGAGAGAGATTTAAAAATTACAGAGAATGATGACAAAGGAACGCACGGAAAATTCACTCACAAGACGTGGACGTGCTCTTTTCTTATCAGTTATCGTCCAAAAGTATAACAATTTCGCGCTTTTAACGTTAAGATCATTCTTTTTGTTGGTGTCAACAGCAATGCGCAGCTGGGAATAAGTGAGCGACTGTAAAGGACGGTGACGCAAGTGAACAAACGGCACATGCGGTTGGCGCATACGTCTATGAGACACCATTAAGACAAGATATGTTTGTATATATTTAATTAATTTGAGTATTGCAACCTGAAAATACAAGGCACATGAGAGCACAAGGCAAGTGTCATATGTGTGAGAGTAAATTATGATATGATGTATGTGAATGACAGAGGTAGATTATACAGATCTCGACAAAACAGCGGCAGTAAGATTTAGACATAATATAGTTAGTTGTTAAAAATACAACGGCGTTCTTCCTGATCAACTGCAATCGATTTTTACAAAATCGTTAGATATGCATCAACTATTTTATGGGACAACTTAACAGCTTCGAGCACTAAATCTCCTCACCTTTTTACTCTCATTTATAGACAAGCAACTAACCCACACTCAAAATGGATTCTGCCACAAACGCATTTCATATTTTTCTTTTCATCTTGGAGAAGGCATTTTAACATTTGTCAAGTTACCGCCAACATGGTAACCTCTCAACTTGAATATCATATAACAAACGGATTTATTTTATCTTATGTGACAATAATCACTGAGCTACTCGTATTATTTTTTCCTTTCACAGATTATAGATTGCTATCGAAATAAAACAGTCAGCATGATAGGAACAGTCACTGTGATAGAAAGATGAAAAGAAAAGAAAAACAGGATTGGTATTTCGTTGGAACCACGACAGAAGTTATTCAGTGTATTCAGCGACATTATGGAATATAAATGCATTCGTGCATGTGCATGTGTGTGTGTGTGTGTGTGTGTGCATATATATATATATATATATATATATTCTTTTACTCTTTTACTTGTTTCAGTCATTTGACTGTGGCCATGCTGGAGCACCGCCTTTAGTCGAACAAATCGATCCCAAGACATATTCTATGTAAGCCTGATACTTATTCTATCGGTCTCTTTTGCCGAACCGCTAATTTATGGAGACGTAAACACACCGGTTGTCAAGCGATGGTGGAGGACAAACACAGACACACAAATGCACACACACGCACATACATACATACATATATACATACATACATACATACATATATATATATATATATATATATATACGACAGGATTCTTTCACTTTCTGTCTACCAAATCCACTCACAAGGCCTTAGTTAGCCCGAGGCTATAGTAGAAGACACTTGCTCAAGCTCGCACGCAGTGGGACTGAACCCGGAACCATGTGGTTGGGAAGCAAGTTTCTTACCACAAAGTCACACTTGCATCTATGGCCGCTCCTTCGCCTATGGCCTCTCCTGTGCCTATAGTCACTCCTGCGCCTATGTGTGTGTGTGTGTGTGCGCGCGCGTGTGTAGGTGTGTGTGTGTATGTATGTATGTATGTATGTATGTATGTATGTATGTATGTATGCATGTATGTATCCAAAGACAAGATCGAATATATGTATTGCGGTAAATTATAAGTATTTCCGTGTATATAGACATCATATATAAGCATTTCAGTTTCAATGTATTCCTCCACAGAGGATAATATTTACTGCAGTTTGACCTGAAATAATCCCAGGAACCAACGAAGTTACGATGTCGACTACGAAGACACCATAAAATATATATCTACAGTTTAAAAAGCGCCAGACAACGATAAATAACCACTTTCTTTTATAAGCATGAAGTTCTTGGTTTATAGATACGAGTAAGATCAAATGGTTCGTAGTGTTCTTGCTGTTTTCAAGGAGTAAGTGTGATTGTAACAAAAAATTTCTTCCTACAAGACACCAGAGAGTATAGGAGATCAAATCGACTGTAATACACGAAGTGGTACAGGGTGGATCAAAAGTCATGCACAAAATATGTTCAATACCAGCGGCGGACCCAGGAAAAGAAGTGTGCCCTTCTAAATAATGTTATTACGCCCTTTTCTCTTGGAATTGTATTTCCTTCTGATCTTTTGCCTTCCCTTCGAAAAATTCCTGGGACCCCGCCCCAATATGCTTCGAAATTGTCATTGACATGTTTCAATTTTACTAAAATTGAATAAAATAAATAAAATAATGTCGAATACACACGTACTTGTACATGATGAGCAAAATAATAATAATAATAATAATAATAATAATAATCCTTTCTACTATAGGCGAAAGACGAAATCGACCTCGGCGGAATTTGAACGCCCTTTCTACCGGAAGTACAAGGCCTCAAGTTTGAGGGAAGGGATTAAGTCGATTACATCGACCCCAGTGCGTAACTGGTACTTATTTAATCGACCCCGAAAGGATAAAAGCCAAAGTCGACCTCACTGGAATTTGAACTCAGAACATGAAGGCGGACGAAATACCGCAAAGCATTTTGCCCGGCGTACTAACGATTCTGCTAGCTCGCTGCCCTCGTCCTAATAATAATAATGCCTTGGTGCGTGACTTTTGGCCTACTCTGTATAACTGAAATTAAAGAAATTTGAACTCAGAATACAGAGATATCGGAGTTGATGATACCAGACATCCAAGACTCGTCTCCACTATGAAAGTCACCAACACTGTTCTCAGATGTATTTGTCTTATATTATAAATGTGGAGGGGGGGGTCGTTAAAGTGTCATTGGCTAGCTTTCCAACGGGTTGACTACTCGTTCACTACATTTTCTAGGCGAAGCTGACAAAGGAGTGTCTGCAACTCGGAGCAGAACAAATTTTGCGAAAGACTTCATTCCGGACTTTCTCGCCGAAATAAGTTGGCGAAAATACATGCATCCATGCTCACGCGCATACACACATACACGCACGCACACACACATGATACAAATGACAAGCGTTCGTATAATGACTACTACATCCTTAAAAACTTATACAATAAATACAAGCCTCGTTAAAAAGTAACATTTTTTTTTTTTTAAAGCTAGATATCTTTGAATAAATGCGAAGGAGCATCCTTTTTAGAGAGGATCGAAGCAGAAAAAAAAATCAAGCAAAGTAAAAAGTTAAATGACATTGGGATATTTTGTATATACACCATTGCAAGTCAGGGAATTAGAGACTACAGAACTATCAAGAGAAATTCCAGTGAACTTTTGAATAGGATCAAGACCAGTGCTGCATAAATGTTAGGGGAGATTCTTCGATCGGTTGCACTAAGAACTGTTTGAATATCTAATATCCCAACTCCTCATAATTCAGAGCGAAGCAATTGTACCTGTAAGTTATGTAAGTTGAGAAGAAAAACATTGCAAATGTCCAGCAAATAATATTATCGACCACCTAATAAATTCTGTCTTTGGAGAAATTGCTAAAAACGTGGAAAATGATCAAAACAAAAATGATTACAATAACGCAGAGACAGGACTGCCGCCATTACATGGACAAGCTAACGAATATATAGAAATTGGTGATGAATACGAACAGCTCAAAGCATTGCTCGCAGCTAGATTTAAACAGAACTTCTCTATTTACATCAACAAACAACTGAATAAAAGAATGATTACGACACGAGTAGATAGCAAACCTACTGAAGTTGCTTGACAATGCCTAGCACAAATTGAAGTTCTCAGTGCTACGGCAAGAAACGTCCAACAGTATTTTGTTTCAATTGCAATTCACCAACAGATGGTGGTGTCCGAGATCGATCAAAACGATAACACACATTAAAAGTGGATTTCTTTTCCTCCAAAATAAAATATCATTATGCTCAAGAAAAACACCGGATAATTGGGTACTATCATCTGATGCAAAGTGAATAATGAACTGACGAACCACTATCTACTTCATGATAGACTAACAAAACCTTACGGTAACTACTGATAACAGATATAGTTAAACACGGACTACGGGTAGTATGTCAAAAGTTTAGTTTTCGTAATAAATTACAATGTGTTTGCATTTAACCCACAAATTGTCGATTGCAGTATGAAAGGTACTACCTTCAAGGCTGTACATGCTGCAACTCTACAGGATAATCTAGAGTCAAACTGGCAGATGGAGCGAGTTTAGAACGTAAATAAGCAGCACAACCATGATACAGCATGGTTAGATGAACTTCCGAGTAAATGCTGTGCAAATGTTTCTGCTAAAATATGATATCACTAGACAAAATGACCAGACAGTTGTTGCCAAATACCGAAGAGATCGTCGTCTATTTATATAAGAAGCTCCCGTTCTTCAGGTAAGTTCTCGTCAACTTGTTAAAAAGAATAATAGACTCTGAACTCGACGTGCTGACGGACTGGTAGTTGCTCAAACAACATTCATACCTAAAAGCAACGCACATCATAGAGAAAAAAAATACTACAAGCCCATAGTTTGCTTAAATGATGCTATGATGCCTATCATGTTGCCTGAAACTGTTTCACCAAAATCACAACGAAACAAACGATATAATTCTTTCTAATTTTAGAAAGGAGTATGTCGATTATACCCACCGCAATGTTCAACTGGCATTTATTTTATCTAAATGGATGAAAAGCAAAGCTGATCTCAGCAGAATTCGAACTCAGAACGTAAAGAGCCGGAAGAAATGCCGCTAAGCATTTTGTCCAACGCCCCAACGATTCTGGCAACACACCACCTTAACGGAACAAACGATATAATAACTGATTAGTAGGCAAGAGGGAAGAAAGATATCTAAGGTTGTACTGAACAACTTCTCAAGAACAAAGGTGTCCTTAAGGAAACGAATCTGCATCGCTGACAATCTGACAGTGTGATTAGACTATAAGAAGGTGTTTGACCTAATCTCTCACTCATGGATACTATTGTCACTTCGCCTTCGACGGTTGCAACTGTTATGGTCAGAGCATGAGAAAGACGGACTACACAACTATCACAGAGAACTGAAGCAACTACAATAGCCACAAACAGATTTACAGGACGTTGACTTCGAAGAAATATAACACATGTCTTCGATGCAGAAACAGATATAGTTTTAGCGGTAAGATTACTCGTCATTATTACTCATTTTTGCGAGTGTCGTTGATCCCGAACAGGTTAGTTGAAGTCAAGATTTTATTGTTTTATTTTGAACTGGCAGAATCATTAGCACTCCGGACAAAATGCTTTGCAGCATTTTTTCCGACTTTTTGTTCTGAGTTCAATTTCCGCTGAGGTCGACTTAGCTTTTCATTCTTTTGGGGTCGATTAAAATAAAGTACCAGTCAAGTACTGGAGCCAATGTAATCGATTATCGACCCCTCAAAATCTCAGACCTTATGCCTATTATTAGAAAGTATCTTTAATATATAAGAGCATTGCCCCTATTTGAACGCTAACAGAAATACATACATACATACATACATACATACATACATACATACATACATACATACATACATGTCGGAAGGAAAACCCTGAGGCCAAAGAAATAAGAACCCTCAGCATGGTAGAAGCCATAGCCTCTCATAATAAAAAATAGTATTGGTGGAATGTCTCAGCGAAAATCTCAATAAAACGTAGAAACAATAGCCCTGGCATTGTGATTTCGGATAGAGAAGAGAAACTGTACAATTGTGGAAATAAGCTGCCCAGCGGATGTTAACATAAAGCTACAGATCAATGGAAAAGAAAATACTACGCTCTGAACTATTGAGGAATCTGCAGCTACTATATCCAGATTACAAGTTCAGGTCTATACTTCTAATTAATGGGGCCCTGGGATATGTTACACTCTGCCTAAATACCAATCTTGAGAAATTAGGCTTCTCAAAACCAAAAAGGAGAAAGCTGATTCGAAGACAACAGATCCAAGAATCACTGGAACTATAAAAATCTGTAAAACTTTCCAGAAGTTCATCATTTAAGTATATACGAACATGTCTAGACATGCAACTATATGCATGAGAATACATACATAAAACGAAACATACAAATCTGCACACACACATACATACATACATACCTTGTTGATAGGAAATTTCAATGAAGGAACCTTGGATCTAGGTTAGAAACCGGCTTTTTCTATTGGCAAGAAATCTTGAAATGATGGTATGTATGTATGACATACATACATACATATAATAGCAATATATTAATATATTATATCATATTATATATTATATTATATTATATTATATTACATTACATTACATTACATTACATTACATTAAATATGGAAGATTCTTGAAAATCTTATTCCGAACTCTGGCATGCACGAGAAAGGGAAATGTTGTCGGCTCCTGAAAATCATTTTATCAAACCCTCGCATCGGAAAACTATACTGCAAACGTGTATCATTTAAAAGTTTTCAGTCGTACGATTTCAAAAGGTTTACGAAACGCGTGAAAAAACTTCTCTGGAACATTTAAAAGTTAGATGCATTTCTTTCTCACATTTCACCTCAGTAATCTGTAAAAGACTTCAACAAAAGCAAAGCAACTGTCATCACTTTGCTGATCCACCAATGTGTACATTGAAAAATCGCACGGAAACACGAGAATCCTTGAATATAAACGAAACGACACAAATGGCATCATGAAATGAACTCTGAAATTATTGCTCCAGCATGGACTTAGCAAAGTTAAAACATAGTAAAAGATACATGCATACATACATGCATGCATGCATATATGCATATATATATATGTGTGTATATATATATATGTGTGTGTGTGTGTGTGTGTGTGTGTGTGTGTGTGTGTGTGTGTGTGTAGGCGCAATAGCCCAGTGGTTAGGGCAGTGGACTCACAGTCTTAGGATCGCGGTTTCGATTCCCAGACCGGGCGTTGTGAGTGTTTATTGAGCGAAAACACCTAAAGTTTCACAAGGCTCCGGCAGGGGATGGTGGCTAACCCTGTTGTACTCTTTCACCACAACTTTCTCTCATTCTTTCTTCCTGTTTCTGTTGTACCTGTATTTCAAAGGGTCAGTCTTGTCACACTGTGTCACGCTGAATCTCCTCGAGAACTACGTCTGTGGAGTGCTCAGTCACTTGCACGTTAATTTCACGAGCAGGTTGTTCCGTTGATCGGATCAACTGGAACCCTCGTCGTCGTAACCGACGGAGTGCCAACCAACCAACCATATATATATATATATATATATATATATATATATATATATATATATATATATATATATATACACATATATACATACATTGTGTGTGTGTGCATATATGTAGTTTCTCCAAAGTAAAAATAACATTTGGTAGGGGGGAGTGGTTCAGAATATTTTACTCCGTGTTACATCATTTTACTTCTTAACTAAAATCGCACGAAGCAGCTTGGTGTTAAATATGCTTCGTGCGACTTTAGCTAATTAAATCTTTCTTGACCAAATTTTATGCATATCAGCGAATGTTCTGTTGGCTTTTCTAATGTATGAACAAATCGTTCTTTCAGGCTGGGAAAAGTAGATTTGATATTCGTAGCTGATGATGCATAACATCACAGAAATTTACTCGTCCTTCTATCCAAATCACAGCCCTGTGTGTTTTGCATACGTGTCAACTAGGAGGAGATTTTATCCTAAGACTATCTCCGCAACGAAAGGTCTTCCCACGTCCGAGTACCCTCGGACATGTTGAATATAACATTACACGAATTATTTTTTATTTTTCTCATCGTTGTAATAAATTAACTGTTTAAACTCCTGCTCAGCTCTAAATGTACAGATGGATGGTCAACCTCATTTTAACTTTGTCCATCGACTCGTTTTTATTTCAGTCAGCGCATCTCTTTAGCACGATGTTTGATATCTAATACGCCTATCCTTTTATAAGATGATGGTTACGTTTGATGGAGATTTGGTTGCTATTCTTAATGGGTAAAGCATCAATAAAGAGTTCTTTCTCGTTGACGAATCCGTCTGTAAATGTTTGTGTTCACATAACAGAGTGATACTCAATAGTAGTAAGAGGAGGGCGAGAAAGAGCAGTCGTCACTCCGCTTTCTAGGTGCGGGTGTTAAGGGATACAAAATTTCCTTTGGCCTGTCATCCCTGTTAATTAAAGTGGGGAGTACCAAAGTGTCCTTTCCCCCTTGATAACTGAGAACCGTTGATAACAAATTCCCATACACCAAACTGTGATAATGCGAGTTTGTTATCAGAAACTAGCATATAAATTTACCCAGATTTCTTTGCGATTTAGAAAAACACCAAAGAATGCACACGCACACGCACGCACACACACACACACACACACACGTGTACATTTATATACACAAAGCAGTTGTTGTTTTGAGGCTGATAATAGGGTCAAATGTCACTAAAATGTCGATAAATTAGACTTAAAAGATGTTTATCGAGAAGATTTCGATAACAGAAAACAGAACAAATAAACTGAAGAAACAGCCTGGAATACAGATATAACATGATTAATGTTTGGTCACACACATGCATACACTACTTTGATCATCACCACCAAAAACACTATATCTCCCACTCAGTGCAGACAAACAAAATCCACACGTACATACAGAACTAGCACCAGCATCAGTCGACTTACTGGCTTCAAATAATGAGCTGGAACGCACACAATCAACACTAAGTGGAGATACATAGCAACTGTCACGCTTTCACTGAATCCATCTTGCCCTCCTCTGCTGTTGCTGCTACCACCAGAATCTACAGGTGGATAGGAACAGAGTGGACAATAGAAATAGTGCAACATGTCCAAATTATCACACTGCAGCCCATACGGTTTATCACTGCATGTCAAACGTTCAGTATGGCCCTCACCCAGACAGTGAACTGGTATAACTAGGATCTGTGTGTCACATTTTGTCGTTCGACCGACTACCTAAATACCATAGCATGGCTTTATCGGGGCTGCACCACAACTATGTAGGTATCATAAGACTGATAAAATGGCTCCTCAGGAGTATACGACAACTACTACCTGGATCCCATAAGACAGGCGGATGAGCACTGCCCTGAGGCTGCATAACATCTACTATGTGATTAACACAGCATAACTGGGATAGGGCTAAACTTGGCTTCCACAATAATTACCATAACTTCAGCAGAAGAACCAGTCTACAACTTCTGTAATCCCTTAGTCTACAATTAAGCAAACCCCATAGACTACAACACCTATAACATCTGCCTCTACAAGTTCTATAATTCCTTAGAGTTCGCAATAATTCTCTTGTGTGTAACCCTTAATCCGAAACTATATAATCCTATAGTCTACAAACTATAATTCGCTAATACAGTTTTATATTTAAGAGATGAGGAATTATGTACATTATTTACTTTATTTACAATTGACGGATATTTGTCCTCATCTTGTTTGTTGTTGACACAACGTTTCGGCTGATATTCCATCCAGCCTTCATCAGGTGTCTTGGGGAAATTTCGAACCTGGGTTCTCATTCCTAAGGAATAATAATAATAATAATAATTATTATCATCATCATCATCATCATCATCATCATCATCATCATCATCATCATCATCATCATCATCATCATCATCATCATCATCATCATCATCATCATCATCATCATCATCATCATCATCATCATCATCATCATCATCATCATCATCATCATCATCATCATCATCATCATCATCATCATCATCATCATCATCATCATCATCATCATCATCATCATCATCATCATCATCATCATTATTATTATTATTATTATTATTATTATTATCATCATCATCATCATTATAATAACAACAACAACAACAACAACAACGAAAAATACCTTAGGAATGAGAACCCTGGTTCGAAATTTCCCCAAGACACCTGATGAAGGCTGGAGGGTATATCAGCCGAAACGTTGTGTTAACAACAAACAAGATGAGGACAAATATCCGTCAACTGTAAATAATGTAAATTTCACAACAGCTATAATCTTGTAATCTATAGCTACTATAATCCATAGTCAACAATTGCCGTAATCCTACAGTCTACAAATGCTAATATCCTACAGTCTACAACTGCTAATATCCTACAGTCTACAATTGTTGCAATACTAAAGCCTACAACTGCTATAATAATGTAGTCTATAACTATTATGTTATTTATTTTCCATATGATAACTCTCAAAAACAAAATATATATTTTTATTGTTCTGTTTAATTTAAAGCGGCGACGAGAGACTGTCCAAAACAATGATTGTGTCATACAAACGGATTATTAATTAGAGATCTTGCTCAGTCTGTAATATCAAACTTCTTGTTAATGTACGCTCTCATGTCGAGTATTGTGTCAATAATGAATTCTCAGTATCTAAGGTTGTCTGATGCCAGCCTTGAGACATTTATCAGTAAAGAGATAGTGTGCCTGCTTTACTTATCTTATTTTTTAATCTAAAATAGTGGAGTTTCAAATATGTATGGTAAATGTGTTTAATCTACTGGACAGCATTATTTAACTAAGATTTTTTTAATGTTCATTTGAATTGATGTCCTTCCACACACTTGAAATTGTCAGACAATAATTTAGATTTGCTGAGACGCACCATGTTTTTCTGACTGTTGGTAAATACTAATGATAATGAAATAAAAGATTGATCGAAGAGGAACATCGCTAATGACTGGCATTCATAATACGTTAGGTGTGTATGCTAACCAGAAACATCCACTTTAACTATAACTTTCAGATATTAATATATTAGGATTATCCGAATGGAAGTCATTGCTGAAATTAAAATATTATAGCGTTAGCGTTTGACTAGTTTTCCAAATTTCAACATGCCATCAAAATGGTGAAGAAGTTGAATTAGGAAACATCTAATACGTAGGAAGCCATGTTGCTCGTGATTGTAAAGATTGTTTCTCCCTAAAAAAAATTAGATTTTTCACTTGAGCACATTTTACAGCATCTTGACATATTGAAATGTTTGACTGATCGAACAGTAATTTGCTTGAAGAGGCTGAAAATAGGAATTACAGATTTATTAAAAAATTGGTGCGAAATGTAACGGGTATACTGTGACCATCAGCTTGAAATGATTGTGAGGTATTTGATGGGTTCCAGTAGAATTAAGATGAATTTCGCCTCTTTTTGCTATTGGAAGTGATAAATGAAATCGTATCTTGGGTACATTAAACGGTTGAAGCAGCAATCTTCTGTTTCCAAGTAAACAAAGCTTCTTTCTTTTGAGTCTTTTGGTTGATCATTTCAATTTGATTTCAAATTTCCTACGGTCAATTTGAACACATTTTGTCGGTAAGTATTTTATCTGTGGGCGGTGTTTTTTTGTTGTTTCACTATAACTGAGCAAGCCTGTAATCAAATGTATGTGGCGAACGTTGTAAGATCGTTACATATTTGATTCTTTCTCTTAGCTATTTTTATCCAATCAAACTGCTTCCTTTGATACGAGTCACACTTGCGGGCGAATACGTCTGCTAAATGACTTTTGACTAATCATTGATTGCTGTTTCTTTTTTGTGTCTAAAACATACTCAAAAAATAAAACAAGTTATTCTGAGCCAACCGAATTATTTAGATACACAGATATTTCACTTAACAGACCAGAGTTATCTCATTGCTTTCAAATCCATTTTTGGTCCGAGAAGAATTCTCTCACTCTATTTTTTTTTCTTTTTTGGAAGACAATGATCATTCAATCGTATCGATCTTACAACTTAGTATCACAGCATTTTTGTCTTCCTAAAATACACTAGTTACCGTCTTCAGGTTTGAGCATGATTTGTGAGCTGGTTATTGCGTTCTATTTTTACTGATCCGTTAGACTCGTAGTGGTTGTCGTGTCGTCGATGTTTAGGACAATGTTGAATTAGTGATAGTTTTGACAGTCTGATTATATTCGTTTGGTCTGTTAAGTGAAATGTTTGTGTATCTGTATGATTTGGGAGGCTCAAAATAGGTTTTATTTTCTGTGTATGTTTTAGGTGCGCGCGCGCGTGCACACACACACAAAGAAAAACAGCAACAGCTGAGAGGTCAAAAGTCACTTGGCAGTTGTGTTCTTGAAGAATATATCGTCAACAGAACAAAGCTCATTTTACACACATTAATCAGTGGATAACAGAAATTTAGCCGCCCTTCACGTGAAAGCATATATATAGCAGACATTTTTTATATAGACTTGTACACAATTTATGCAGACTCACTTGTATATACTTGCAGTAACACAGATGCAGGTACATACACTCACGCATACAGACACGACCTCACACACACATATACGCGCGCGTGAACGCACATGCACACACGCGATTAACGCTACTAGATGAATGCTGTCTTCACTGTTATTCAAAAATTACTCTCTTCCATTTATCATGTCTAGCTAATCAGAACTCATAGTTCTTCACATTAAAATTGAAGTCTTTAAATATCCTCCTTCCATTTCGACTTGTCACAGCTAACCACATGTGACGAACAGAAAATCTATTCACATTCTGTATTTTCTCCAGAAAACAATCATTCAATTATTCTGTATTTCGCGTCTTCTACTGTCTACATTGAGGACCCTGACGAGACATGCCCAGAAATAGAATGCTTTTTGTATCTAGTAAATGACTTGTGACAGATTTGAATGACAATATTGTAATATTACAATATTGTCATTCAAATCTGTCACAGTCATCTACTAGTAGTAACCAGAAAAGATATACATATCCCGTATTTTCTACAAAATAAAATAATCTTTTTTAAATGTTCTTTATTAGTTATTTTCTGCATTGATTGAATCTACATATTTTCTACTGATCATTTAAAAAGAAAACAGCGTAGAAACCAGAATTTATGCTACTGCTGCTTTCCAGTTGTTTGCATGTAGGTCGATGTCATCAAATGAATGTACTCAGTTGAAAGTATATTATTTGGGCCTATGTTCTCAAAACCAACTGTTTATGCACAACGTTAAGTTTGTTCCCTCCAATATATCACAGACATTGTTGACAGGAATTGATAAATACTACACTCTGTTAATCACCGGACATTTTACGCTCAGTGTAAGTTCACTTGTGAAGTCAGAGGAACAAAAGAGACATGAAAATAGAGAAATTCTGCTCGTAATTTATCGGTGCTGAGGGTGTTTGACATATGAATAATTTAGTGGCTCCTAAGATATGATAACCTAACTAGTAGATGTTTATCAGACATTATGATATGATGACCTGGGTTGCTGATATTTATGTTTCAGTTTGTAAAAGGGAAACTGAGGGTGTTCAGCAATAAGTATATTTGATTGGGGAGTCAATTTGTATTTATTAATCTTAGGTTATAATCTTAGGTTACATTATAATCCGGTGGTTATCAAGAAGGCAATATATCTGGTTGACTGGTACGTGAAAGATAGTTAAACATCACACACTAGTTCGAGTTTGGACATCCTTACCGTCTGTATATCTATGATTAGCTTCTAAATTAAGAATCTGAGTGGCTGTGTGGTAAGTAGCTTGCTTACCAACCACATGATTCCGGGTTCATTCCCACTGCGTGGCATCTTGGGCAAGTGTCTTCTACTATAGCCTCAGGCCGACCAAAGCCTTGTGAGTGGATTTGGTAGACGGAAACTGAAAGAAGCTTGTCGTATATATGTATATATATATATATATATATATATATATGTATGTATGTGATGTGTGTGTATATGTTTGTGTGTCTGTGTTTGTCCCCCCAACATCGCTTGACAACCGATGCTGGTGTGTTTACGTCCCCGTAACTTAACGGTTCGGCAAAATAGACCTATAGAATAAGTACTAGACTTACAAAGAATAAGTCCTGGGGTCGATCTGCTCGACTAAAGGCGGTGCCCCAGCATGGCCGCAGTCAAATGACTGAAACAAGTAAAGGAGTAAAAGAGAGAGAGTTCACATTTTAGGAATAGTGGGCTGGAGTCAAAAGTCACCAAAGTGAAAATGTTACAAACTAAGACACCAGTAAGACTCAATGACTTAGCATCAGGTATTGTTTTATATCACGATTTAAATTTACAATTTTTGCATATATTCCAGCAAGGAGTTTACAAATTCTTTATCTCTCGCTCTACCTCTCTACTATGCATGTGTGTGTGTATGTTTGTGTGTATGTATGAGCGTGCGGCAGTGTCTAAGTAAAAGTTGGATTTGCTCCTAGACCTTTATAAAAACTGAAGCTTTTCTCGTATCAATGCTCCAGCATGGCACCAGTCAAATGACTGAAACAAGTAAAAGAACAAAATAAAATCAGAAGGGTGACTAAGATATTCAGAGTTCTTAATTAAGACTGGAGTATGTAACCTATGTAACATTCAACTGTAGCCGACACTAAGATGGGTGGTGACTACGAAAAAATACTGTCAACTCAATGTACTGACTTTCAAGTAGATGGTGCCTCGGAGTTATTCTCTGAACAATTTTAAGTAGTTATCGACAACAACCAACATGCAACATTGTACATTTATTTAATGATTTTCCCATCGCTGCCCAAGAAAGTACAGTGAAGGTAGCGCTAAATAAGACATTCAGCAAAATAAGCACGTGCTTAGGGCATCAAAGGAAATGATGGCTCCACAGAAACGGTAAATGGTTTATGGCACAAAAGAAATTATTTTAAACTTGCTAAAATGATATTCAAAGTGGTTTATATGATCGGAAATATAATTTCAAAGTGGTTTATATGATCGGAAATATAATTTCAAAGTGTTCATGTATCATAGTGAGAATTTGATCAAAGAATTTGCAATTAAAAAAAAGTGGGAGAAAACTTTCCAAATATAAAGTGGAAATATATACAAAAATAAACATTATTTTCCAACTTACTGTTAGTTTTGTTTCATTTTGAAAAATAAAAATTTATTTTATTGTTTATTATTGTTTATATTGTGAATTATATATACGGAGGCGCCAAAATATTTCAAGAGCTTAGCGCCTCGATGGGTCGTAATCCGATGGGTCTTAATCCGGTCCTGGATGAAGGGCATGCTTCGCTAAAAGGACTCCTAATCAATCCTAACACAGGCAAATACCAGAAATTTGATGGGAAGAGAAGCAATCGATTATATTAATTCTAAGTAACTGGATGGTATTCTTTTTTATTGATACCGACAAGATGATAGATAAAGTTGACCTTGGTGGAATTTGAACACAGAACGTAGAGAACCGGAACAAATATCGCTATGCATTTTGACCAATGCTCTATCGTTTCTATCAATCCACTGTCCTGAAATGATGTGATAATACAAAAACATCTACTGAATTGTCTCTCATATTTATGGAAATAGTCTAAATATTAATAGTCAGTGACTGACATTTCTATCTCGTCACATACTTATTTCTAGGTGACATTCTGTTCCCTGCGCTAAATAAGTTAACACTAATTACCATATTTTAACGTGTATCAGGAACCCCTTAATTTGGATGGGGCTTAAAATTTGGAGAAAAGGTTTTGTAAGGGATTATTATACTATCTGTGTATAAGAAACTCCCATATTTTTTTAGCCTAATTTTTTACCCCCCCCCCCAAAAAAAAAGGGTTTCTTATACACGTTAAAATACAGTAAACATTGCTATATAGTCAACATGCTAGGGGGAAAGAGACTGAAACTTCTTTCTGAAACGTAGCTTACCCAAAATGTGTCAAAAAGGTTAAATGTTTGGAACAACATAACAAAACAATGATCTAAATGAACCCAAGATGAATTGATGAATTTTAATGCTTACAATTGCTGGAGGATTTCTTTGCAAACCGCAGGCCTTTAGTTTCACTAATCTGAATCAGAGGTGTAGGATCTGCAAGCTTATACGTTTGCTTACTCTGCTATCCGTGAAATTAATAAAATGTTCATCATCACCATAGTATTTAACTTGGATCCTACAAACAAACATGCACAAACACACACACACACACAAACACATTCGCATACATATATAAATACTTAAACACACAGATATACATATGCATATATATACGCACACATATATGCATATGTGTATATATAAATATATATATATGTATATGTGTATATATATATATATATATATATATATATATATATATATATATATATTACAGTTTGTCAGATACAGGCCATGATGAATACCACAAGGTATTGAGAATACGTATTCGCCTTTATATATTTAATCCTTTATATTGAACACTCATTATTTCATATATTCAATAAGACATTCAATACTTCATTTCATTGTACCATCCATTTTTATATTATATATTATATATTCCACATTCTATATCCCACATAA
>NC_142929.1:122609950-122612450 GCF_046866305.1 Octopus bimaculoides | reverse complement strand
AGACACACTTCGTTGCTAACAACTACTTAAGTGATTTTCAGAAATTCATAGTGGATTAAATTCTAAGAGTCGCGTGGATTTCGCATTCAGAAAATCTTCTCGTTGACACCTCAATTAATTTTTCAGTACATTTCATTACTGCTCAAAAATCGTTTATGAACATATCAATTCATAAAAAATGTATTTCTTCATTAGTAAACTGTTACAAAAATATTAGATCGATGTCTGTTTAATACACCCGGGTAGTTTAGTATATTACTTTTCATTTATCTACATTAATGTATCAATTAATATGCACACGCGCGCGCGCACATACACACACATTCAGTCATTCACTCACACACATCATCATCATCATCATCATCATCACCATCATCATCATCATCATCATCATCATCATCATCATCATCATCATCATCATCACCATCATCATCATCGTCATCATCATCATCATCATCACCATCATCTCCATCATCATCGTTTTAAAGTTCACTTTCCGTTTTCATGAGTCTAACGAAACTTGTTCAGGCAAATTTTTTACAGTTGGGTGGTATTCCTGCCAACAACCCTCACCTGTTTCCAAGAAATATATTTTCTCCGAGTCCTTCAGACACTGGCCTGCCCTATGGCTAGACCTGTTTTTGCGAACCTATACAACCATGTGACATCGTTAGTATGAACAATGGCTTTGTTTTCGATCAGAGCGCAGATATCAAGTCAAAAGTAACACTTACACACGCACAAACACACGCACAAACACACACACAAACACACGCTCGCTAATGTAAACACAGACACGTTATTTATATATATACGAAAAATATAAGGAAAATATCATCACTAATTGTAACTGAGGGTGGCGAAGCATCTATATTGCAAGAAATGAAAGTTAAAAACTCTTAATGCTGTAAGAAGCGCGCAATATATATACACTGACAGGGGAGATAACTGCCTCATGAGCGTCTCTAGGATCACTAATCTAGACTAGTTTCGCCTACCAGTCGTAGGCTCGTCAACAGAGACTACTCAAGTGGCGGTTATCTCCCCTGTCAGCGTATATATATTGCGTGCTTCCTACAGCATTAAGAGTTTTTAACTCTTATTTCTTGAATATAGGTGCTTCGGCACCCTCAGTCACAATTAGTGACGATAAAATTTTTCCTTCGTGGTATTATATTGCGCCTAGCTGTGTATATTAATTTTATATATATATATATATATATATATATATATATATATATATATATATATATAAATATATACACACACACACACAAAGCCAGAATTTGAAATCATTGTTGTTGTTGTTGTTGTGTTGTTGCTGTTGATGTTGTTATTATTATTATTCTTGTTGTTATTCTGTTTCACCATTTCTGAATTGCCAGTCATCACCTCTTCTCTGGGCCACATTTATTGGCAGCTATCGCTTATTGTGATTACCTTACCTTCAACTCATATTTATCCTCAACAACTCTTCCACCTACACACACACACACATACACACAAACACACATGCACGCACTCGCACAAACATACACACACACAGACACACACACACACATAAATGCATATACAGTTATGAGAATGGAAAGATATCTAGAAGTAACTTTTAAAAAATTCCAGCGGCAGAACATTGATTAGAAACTGCTAGTACCAATGATATGTATACGTGCGTGTATATATATATATACATACATATATATATATATATATATATATATATATATATATATATATATATATATATATATATATAGGCGTAGGAGTGGCTGAGTAGCTTGCTTACGAACCACATGGTTCCAGGTTCAGTGCCACGCAGTGGCACCTTGAGCAAGTGTCTTCTACTATAACTTCAGACCAGCCAAAGCCTTGCGAGTGGATTTGGTAAAGGGAAAATAAAAGAAGCCCGTCGTATATATATATATATATATATATATATATGACAGGCTTCTTTCCATTTCCATCGACCAAATCCACTTACAAGGCCTTGGCCGGTCGAGGCTATAGTAGAAGGCATTTGCCCAAGGTGCCATACAGTGGGACTGAACCCAGAATCATGTAGTTGGGAAGCAAGCTTCTTACCACAAAGCCACTCCTGCACCTGTGTATATATACATACACATACATACATATATATATATATATATATATATATATATATATATATATATATATATATATATATATATATATATATATATATATATATATATATACATCGTATGTATATATATATATAGAGATACACATACATATACATATATACGTCTGTATGTATATATATTTTTATAGATGTAAGTCTTTGCATAGGAGTATACACTAGTTCTTGATATGGAGATGTTTTCATGAATTAAATCAACCTCATTATTGCCATCTCTAATAAGAACTTCAGAGTGAGACAATGCTGGTATTAGAATTTACCAATCAAAGTCTCATATTTTCCACAAACATGATAAATTTTTAAACAATATAATTTTCAATGAGAAAGCCCCCAATGTGG